>NC_091084.1:16939038-17240192 GCF_032405125.1 Capricornis sumatraensis
ACCCCTCTAGGTTGTTACAGTGCCCCAGTTTTGGTTTTGGGTTTTTTCCCCCCCCACTCCACAGCATGTGGAACTTCCCTGACCAGGGATCAAACCGGTACCCCCTGCAAGTGGGAGCATGAAGTCATAACCACTGGACCATTGGGGAAGTCCCCCCAATTTTTATTTTTAATACTAAGAATTTACCCTGGCTTTTCCTGTTTAAACCAACATGTCTTTTTTCCCTCTATTTTCTACATAAAGCTTTCATCAACTACTAACACAAACCACTAAGACATTGAAAAAGGGAAATCAGGTGCCCTGTAATATGACAGGACACAGTGCCCAGAGCAGGGTCCTCATAACCTATGAGAAAAGATCATAACTGGGATCTAGAGACCTTATGGAACCACTTGGCAATTGAATATCATTTTCACTATGCTTAAAATTCCTTACCTGTAAACTGAGAATATGAACGTAGCCTGTCCACATGAGGATACTGAAAAGAAGAGGAGGAGGAAATGGTGCTAATTCTGGAGACAAGATCCAAGAATAAAGTAGATGATAATGCCTAAAATGCAATTCCATTTTGTTCATATCCCATGAACTTCTCCCACATACTCAGCATTCAACTACCTAAACTGGTTAGCGTCCAACCCAGAAAGCCCTCAAAGACAGTGAGTCACAACCTAGAATTCACTAGGCTGTTGTGGAGGGAGGAATGGCATTGTCTGTCTTTATTCTGCACACCAGGCTGGACCCCCTTGAAAGGACTGTCTGGCAGCTCATTTCTGTATTCATCGTTTTCTGGCTCCTGGACCTATGACAATGCAAGTCAGCCCCCAAAGAGCATTAATTGACTTTCCTCCTGGAGAGTTTCTCAACCATCAGAGTTACAACACTGGGCCCAGATCCTCCGTGCCTTCCCATTTCACTCAAAGTGCGAGTTAATGTCCTTACAACACCCTTCAGGGCCTGTTAAGCCCTGGGCCCTGGAGCCCTCTGACCTCACTTCCTACCACCAGAACCTGGCACCCCGGCCTTGACCACGGGACTCCAGTCACTCTAGTCTCCTGGCTGTTTCTCAAAGGCTCCAGTGCACTCCCAGCTCAGGGTCTTGGTCCTGCTATTCCCTCTGACTGGAACGCTTTTCTCCAAAAATGCATCGGTTTTGAGTATTTGTACAAGTGTTATCCTCTTAAGGAGGCCATCCTGAGCATCCTATTTAAAACTGAGAAAAGCCTCCCACCCTCTGCGCTCCCAATCCCCTTTACCCTGCCGATAGCAGCCGACACTGTGGAGAGCCTGCCTTTGACCTCCACAGCCCAACTTCAGCTTTGATGGACAGTCTCTACAAGCTGACTTTATGTTTCTCTTTCACTTTTGGGGGTCCCTCTACCACTGAAGCTTGCTAGGCCTGCCAGGGGCACCTCTGAAGGCTGAGGATTTAATTCCCTCAAGGATAGCCCTCAACCCAAGAAGGACCAAGTTGCAGGAGAAGTGATCCAGATTTCCCAGCCCTCAGCAGAACAATCCTGAGACGTTCTTCACATGAACTCTCAGAGGGCTTCCAGCATCAGTGAGCTCCCTGCTTGATACAATAGTCACCTACTCACTACTCACTGACAGACAGTTCACTGGCTTTCCTTCCTTCCCTGTCCCTAATTCTCTTCTCTCTCCGCATGTCTCTCCAAAATGAGCTAATTGCACCAAAAATCTCATCTTTGGGCCTTCTTTTGGGTAAACCCACACTGAGACACCACTCTCTACTTTTCTTTTTTCATGGCACTTACCATCTCCTAACACACGGTGCCATTTACTTCTTTACACCTCCTTTGTTTATTGTCTATTTCTCCCTGCTAGTATGTAAGCCCTGGGAAGACAGACAGTGGCCTTTGTTCATTTTGTTCATTGATATTATGCTTCCCTGGTGGCTCAGATGATAAAGAACCTGCCTACAATGCAGGAGACCTGGGTTTGATCCCTGGTTCAGGAAGATCCCTTGGAGAAGGGAATGGCAACCCACTTCAGTATTCTTGCTTGGATAATTCCATGGGCAGAGGAGCCTAGTGGGTTACAGTCCATGGGGTTGCAAAGAGTTGTATACGACTGAGTGACCAACATGCACATATATTTTAAGACCTAGAGGAGCATCTGGTATAAAGGAAAGGCTAAAAAATGTTTGTTGAAAGAATTAGTGCAGGAGTAAGGCCTGGACAGAGGACCCTGGCAGGCTACAGTCCATGGGGTCTCAAAGAATTGGACTCGACTGAGCGACTAAGTAAAACAAAACATTAGGCCTACTTAAGTCTACTCTTGCAGGAGTACCTGTATCACTTTGGGTGTTTTAGCAGCAAGTAATAGAAAAGCCAATTCAAAATACCTAAGGAATACAACTTGCTTTTTCACCTGAGTAGAAGCCTCAGCTTACCATGGACTCAGGAAAGAGGAGGATGTGAGAGGATGCTGAGTGGACAATCAGCAATGTCCACTAAGGTCTTATGGACATCATGAGCCCGTCTTCTGCACAGGAACCTGGGGGGAAAAATAAAGTTGTCTTCTGGGCAGTTCTGTAACTTATAATAAAAGAAACAGAGTAGCCCTCTGCCCAAGTATAAATCTGTCATTAGCTGCAGGTCAGAAATGTGAGCACACTGAAGATAAAATATGTCCTCAAAGAGAGAATGGCTAGCAGTCAAGGGGTAAGGGGTGCTGGGAGTCCGGCTGGGCCTGGAGAGGGTCTCTGACTTTATCCCTGCAGAAGCATAGGCTTCCCCGTGGACACGAGTGCTCTCATTACCTTCTCATTCCTTCTCACCAAATGATTTCCTGATTGCCAATTAAGCCTGAGATATACCTCAATGCTCCTAGGGGCAGCTGGCATTCTGGTCACTGGAGAGTTAAAGAAATGAGCCCTGTAGTTTATTCAGCTGTCTCTTGGGAGTTCTGTAATTCTTGTCTTTCAGCAGAAGCCTAATCGTCTCTGAGAATATTAATTGCTCCAATTTGGGGCCCTGCAAGGAGAGATAGTGTTGCATGGTAATTAAACATACCAGCTTTGGTGTCAGAAGACGTATGTCTGAATCCAGCCCTACCAGGTATTAGCCATAGATCTTGAAGCAAGTTGTTTAACCTACTCAGTCTCATGTTAAGATGGAGCTAATCATACCTGCTATGGATTTTAAATAAAATAGCATCTGGAAGTGCTTGGCTTGGGAGCTGGCATGGCCTGCTGCTGCTGCTGCTGCTGCTAAGTTGGTTCAGTCATGTCCGACTGTGTGCGACCCCATAGATGGCAGCCCACCAGGTTCCTCTGTCCCTGGGACTTTCCAGGCAAGAGTACTGGGGTGGGTTGCCATTGCCTTCTCCATGGCATGGGTTAGGAGGTACTGAATGGATAGTAGCTCTCCTGATCAACATTGGGAACCAGAACCTAGGTCCATTATAAATTCACTATCGTGCTAGACCAGACAGCCAATCGACCTTCCCTTGTCAATTGTCCTACTCCATCACAAGGTATCTTTTCCACTAACTTCAGCCTCCTAACAAAATAGAGTCCCTTTAAGGATGCCATATCCTTAGGACTCCAATGCCATATTTGTCTTGAGGACTAAACACACTTCACAGCAACAGTTTCTGTGGTGCTTTCTCTGCTCATCACAGGCACACACACACACACACACACACTCATCCACAAGCACAGTACCCCATTGTCCACACAGATAATCCATGCAGTCTCCCTGTGGACAAAAGACCTATTTGGCACCAACATAAGAGATGGATCCTTGACAGCAAACAAAAGGAGCTGACTTCATTTTAGGTGCTGACTCCAGCATGCTGTTGTTGATTCAGAATGAAGAGATAGTTGTCCAGAAACCTACGGAGGTTCTTTCCACAGCATCCTATTATATGAACAGCCACAGTTGCTCTGAGATTTTTGGACACAGTGATAAACTGTGTGCAGTTCCCCAAAAGCAGTCATCCTGGCTGACAGGTAACAGAAGGGAAGGAGACTGGAGGGAAGAGAAGAGCCATAGAATATTCTCCCCTCTGCCTCTCAGAATTCATGCTGAACACCCCAGTACCTAACATGCAGGTCGGTCTGGAGCTGGCACACCCGCTTTTTCTACAGTGTTGTAACAAAGACATTATGTATCAAAATCACTATTGGTAGCTTTCTGACTAAAACTTAAATATAGGAGTACCTTGAAAAAGCAAGACTTCTTCCCTCTTCTCTTATCTCTCAGATAATATCATCCACCCTTTTCTTCTCCTTTCAGTCTTCTATTTTGACCAATCTGTCACTCAAGCTCCTAAGTTGATAGAAGGATTTAAGAAAATTACACGTTCCTAACTGCATTTGAAACTAGGCTTCTGAAAGCCCTGGAATCTTTGGAAAAATCACCTACTCTGACTGGATCCCCTCCCCTCAGGGAGCATCCCGTGGAGGGAGCTTGACTACGAGGGTGACCAAGGAGGAATAAGAGAGCAGGGCAAGAGCGGTGGGAAATGGACATACGCAGACCTTTTATTGGGCACACGTGTCTGGAGAGGCCAGGCCCGTTTCAGGGAGCCAAGTAAGACAGAACAGGATCCCCTCTGCCCATCTGCCTCTTCAATCCAATCAGATTAATCTTTGGATTTTAATGACACAGATCTATATTCTCCTACCCGGGGCAGGCCACGTCCAACAGTTGGCCCAGAGTGAAATTTCCCACAGGCTAGGACTGACGAAAGGTGTGTGTTCCCTGAAACTGGAGAGGGGATGGGGTGAAGGCAGCTTGGAAATCCCAGAGATAAACAGGATCTGAGCCCAATACTCTTGAGAATGAAGTTTGGGCAGATCTCCAAGCCAAGGAACCAGAAGCAAATGTTGGAAATCTGCGGTCAGAGGCCACAGGAGCAAAGAGCAGAGTGTGACGCTGGGAACTTATTTGAATCACCTGGCCAGGTGTGGGGTGGTCCCCAGGGGCTCTAGCACAGCTCAAAGTGAAGAAGGGTCTGCTTCAGCAAAAGGGCCAGAGCAGAAGTCATCTTCCACCCTCTCTACCGTCTGTTTTAAAGGTAAGGAATCAGGCGTAGAGTGTTTATGTAATCTTCAGGTCACTGGGGTTTCAGAAGAGGCATGACTCCTAACCAGTACCTGCAGTGTGAGGCTGATGGGACAACATATGTTCCTGAAACTAATCAAAGCTTTTTGTTTCTATCTGAAAAATAGTAACCCTGGAAATATCAATACTAAGCCTGAAGCTTTAGGGGGTGATGTCATTGTGAATTGTTTTTTCGGAGGGGCGTGGAGAATGGAGCTTGTCTCTCTTCTGATGGCTCCAAGGATGCTGTTTGTTCTTTAGGGTCACGGGGAGGGGCCCATCAGGCTGATTGTTATTAGAGAGCAGCAATTTTGAGTGCTGTGGACACAGGACAATGTCATCTGTACACAGTCCATAAACGAGGTCTCTAAACAGGCCATTCCTTCATCAGCCAGTGTTTGCTAAAAAGCTATCAGGTTCTGGAAAGGGACTGAATACTAAAGTGTAATTCTCTGTCTTCAAGATAGTAACACACTCAGGTAAAGCAATAGGCAGCCCTTAGTTCTACTGTTAAGTAGTGACAATAAATCCAAGAGTTCAAAGAAGGTCAAGATGGTATGGATTAGTACAGTTTCTTTCTCTCTTTCTTCCATCTTTCCTTCCACAATATCCACGGAGAGCCCATACAAAGGGCTGGGATAGTCAGCAAACAAGGCAGAGAGGGTTCTGCCCTTTTGGAGCTTGCAATCTAGTTGAGTGGAGAAGGCAATGGCACCCACGCCAGCACTCTTGCCTGGAAAATCCCATGGATGGAGGAGCCTGGTAGGCTGCAGTCCATGGGGTCGCCAAGAGTCGGACATGATTGAGTGACTTCACTCTCACTTTTCACTTTCATGCATTGAGGAAGGAAATGGCAACCCACTCCGGTGTTCTTGCCTGGAGAATCCCAGGGATGAGGGAGCCTGGTGGGCTGCTGTCTATGGGGTCGCACAGAGTTGGACACAACTGAAGCGACTTAGCAGCAGCAGCAGCAGCAGCAGCAATCTAGTTGAGAAAGCTTCATTGCCCTGAAGAACAGGTAGAGTTTAAAATGCCTAATAGGAGTGGGGAGGGTTTTATGTCAGGGTCAACTGTAAGAACACAGTCATGTTTGGGGATCAGGGGAGGAAGGTAGGGAAATAATTGGACTGTCAAAGGGATGCTTGGCAATACTGCTCTGGTATAAAGGAGCTCTTTTATAAGGCAGGTGAGCCAAAGGGGCAATTTAAGTTTATCAATCCACTGACTCTTTTCATTTCCATTTCTACGTTTCTCAAGAGAATGGTTGCTTTCTCATAGATTTGAATTTCCAGCTTGGATTTGACCTTCCTTAAGGCAATGGCAACCCACTCCAGTACTCTTGCCTAGAAAATTCCATGGGCAGAGGAGCCTGGTAGGCTGCAGTCCATGGGGTTGCTAAGAGTCGGACACGACTGAGTGACTTCACTTTCACTTTTCACTTTCATGCATTGGAGAAGGAAACAGCAACCCACTCCAGTGTTCTTGCCTGGAGAATCCCAGGGACAGGGGAGCCTGGTGGGCTGCAGTCCATGGGGCCGCACAGAGTCAGACGTGACTAAAGGGACTTAGCAGCAGCAGCAGCATACTATCTTATTTCTGTTACTTTCTTACAGGAAACCATTGTAGTTCAGGATGCAGCCAGCCATAGTGGAAACATGGTCGACCTGGATAGATGTCAGGGAGTGTGGAAATGTGGAAATGCAGGGAGGCAGGGTCACCACTTAGAAGTCAAGGCTTCAGGAGAACTACAGTTCAAACCCTGGCACTGTAACCCACACTTGGAGGCACAGTCATTAGGCAACAATTGCCAGTGAGAATGCAGCCCCATCGAGCTGTATTGATTAATCTGTTCTATATGGTACGTGCAGGCCTCCCAGGTGGCTTAGTTCAGTCACTCAGTCGTGTCCGACTCTTTGTGACCCCATGAATCACAGCACGCCAGGCCTCCCTGTCCATCACCATCTCCTGGAGTTCACTCAGGCTCACGTCCATCGAGTCAGTGATGCCATCCAGCCATCTCATCCTCTGTCGTCCTCTTCTCCTCCTGCCCCCAATCCCTCCCAGCATCAGAGTCTTTTCCAATGAGTCACCTCTTCACATGAGGTGGCCAAAGTACTGGAGTTTCAGCTTTAGCATCATTCCTTCCAAAGAAATCCCAGGGCTGATCTCCTTCAGAATGGATTGGTTGGATCTCCTTGCAGTCCAAGGGACTCTCAAGTGGGTAACAAAACTGCCTGCAATGCAGGAGACTCAGGAGACACAGGTTCAATCCCCAGGTTGGGAAGATCCCCTGGGGAAGGCCATAGCAACCCACTCCAGTATTCTTGCCTGAACAATTCCATGGACAGAGGAGCCTGGTGGGCTACAGTTCATGGGGTCACACAGAGTCAGCATGCATGCAGGTATGTCCTGGGTGTACTCCTAGGCGAGTAAAGGAGAGTCATTGGAGAATGGTCCCAGGCTCCCATCTTTGCACAGCATAAACACCTGCAGAGACAATTGGAATAATGCTAATAACATTCTAGAATTAGAAGGTTCTGTGGGGGAGTAGAGAAAAGGAAGGCTAACCACTTTAATCAACTTACAGAAAGCTTGGAAGGAAGAAAAGGATTAAGTGGTGTGGGCCAGGCTGATATCTGGGCTGGACTGGAATTCTAGCCATTCTGTGAGCACACCATGCATTGAAGCAACACTGAAGCTAGGCCATGTATTAGGCAAAGCTCTATCCTATGCAGGGTGGCTTGCATGTGTAACTCAAATGTCACCTGGGGTCACCTAGCCACTCCAGACCTAGATGAAATCGTTAGAATGATGATTACACGTGTTATGGAAGTTCAAAGTCTTTTAAAAAAATATCCCTGCCAATTCTTGATGAATTTGTTACCTTTACTGTGTTCTCTGTGCTACACTACAGCAACCCAGAAAAATTTCATCTCCTTCCTTTATTTAGAAGACAAAAGCAAAACATAATAAACAAACCCTCTCAACACTGAAAACATTTATGAGTATAATAATTATGATTCTAATATCCCAACTAAAGAGCCAAGAAAAATAATTTTAAGTTAAACATTAGTCATCTCCCTTTTAAAACTGTTCTTCAGCCTTCCTGACTCAGGAACTTTCACTGGCCATTTGCCCCTGTGTCCATGGTACTGCTCTTTCTCAATAATCTTCTCCACCCCGCTCTCTTTCCCCTTATCTCTTTCCCCCTTCCCAGAAAAATTCAGCATTGAAAGCCTTGGCCATTTAGAAAAACAGATTAGAAGAAAAAAGAGGGTCTTAGGGTCAGAGTGAGGGTAGCTGATGAATAATCTCTAAAATGTTGACTTTTCATTGCAGTCTAGTCTTTGGCATGCTTACCAGGGTTAGGAGAAGGGTTTAAATAAAGAGGCTGTTGTTGGACAGAAATCTAAGACATAGCCATGCTTTCACTATTTCCTTCCTTCAAATCAAAATCTTATTGTCCTGGATCTCATTCCCTGTTCTCTTTTTCCTGAGACTGGATGAATAGGCCAACGGGTCAATCAGACACTGAATCATGGAGCAAAAATCTGAGGGGAAGAAAGGAGGAACAAAGACCAACTGCTTCTCATCACACACCTGCTATTAGCCAGGTGCTTTATTAAACAGCTATGCTTAAGGGAACTTATACACTCTCATCTGAGCCCTTGGTTTTATACTTGAGAAAACTGAGGTTTTCCAAAGTGAGAAGGCTGCTCAACATCTTGTATCAAAGACAATATCAGACACCCTTCAAGTGTGACTCAGCCTAGTGTTCTAAAGAGCTTTACCCTTTCTTCATCCTTCAAGAAAATTCCTAAGAAGGACTTTCAAGGCATAACTTTCAGACAGTATAGTATGGTAACATGGATAGTTTAACGGAAGGGAGGGGAATAATTTGGTGTGGTGGTGGTGGTGGGGAGCTGAAAGGCAGATCAGATCTAGCCCAATCTTGTAAGAAAACTCCAGAACCTTACTGCTGCCATGATTCACTTGCCAGTGCAGACAAGCTGTTGGTGTTTTACAACATTTCTCCTCGGTCTAGTGTTAAGGCTGGTACATTTGGCTTTTGACCCAAGGGAACACAGCTTATCTTCCCAGAATAAGCAGTCAACGAAATTATGTCTCTCCACAATCCTGTGTCACAGATTTGGATGGACTACTCAACACTCAAGTCTTCAGCTTTTACCATGGTAGACTTCCTACAACAAAGTATCCTTAAGACCAGTGGTCTCCCTTAAGTTTGGAGTATCAGTGAGGCTTTGTGTGATCTCAAGAGTCCAGGTCCTTCCCCAAGAGAGTTTCAACTCTAAAAGCACATGTGGTCCACCAGGTGGAACTGGCTCAGTGAAATCACTATTGTTTTTGGCCATTTAGCAAAAGCCAAAGACCCACCATGCCTTTGACTAAAGACATTGGTTCAGTGACATGCACATCACCCATATTAGAAAAAACCCAAAGCTCCTTCCTCAAGTGTAGGTAATGTCCTGCTATATGCAATACTTGATTTAAGCTAATTTGAGTTGGCTCCTCTCACTTTCACTAAGAGTCATAAAAAGTATAGTAATCTCCTAGTTTAAAACATAGAGAGTGGGACTTCCCAGGTGGCTCAGTGGTAAAAAAAATCTTCCTGCCAATGTTAGGAGACTCAAGTTCAATCCTTAGGTTGGGAAGATCCCCTAGAGAAGGAAGTGGCAACCCACTCCAACCCCATGGATAGAGGAGGCTGGTAGGCTATAGTCCATAGGGGTTGCAAACAAGTTGGGCACAATTTAGCAACTAAACAACAACAGCACTTAGCACAAAATAGTTAAGCTGCAGATCCTTATTAAATTAAATTGAAAATCAGAGCAATTTTTTGCATAGGTAAAAAAATCACAGTCATAAAGACAGCAGCTTCCAAAGCAATATAAATTGGGTTCTAATTATTTTAGATGTGCTAGCCTTGTTTCTCCAATCAATGAGAAAACTCTAAAACACCAAATCCCTGATTATATAATCTGGTATTTCCAAAAGTGAATTGTATACACAGTAGGTATTCAGAAAATTTTATTTAATGGAAGGGCTCTGAATGCAATTGGAACCCCCAATGTTTAATGATACAATCCCTTACTAAAGGCTATCCAGAGGTCACAGTCTGGAGCACGAGGGTTAAACTCAGCAAAGACGAATACAAAGTTCTGCTTAGCCCACTCCATCACTAATGAGGAAGGTACTGATCTTTAGCAAGTCATGCAATTAATGGAGATTTCAACAGATCCTTGGGCATATAACAAACCTTCTCTGTCACATGCCTGCCAATGCCTGTTTTCTAACCTGGAGGCTATTGTTTCACTCACTATTTGACATTAAACATTGATGACTTCACCAGCTATTGAGAACTTGGGCTCAGGTCTCAACAGGTAGGAAGGCTTTGAACTTGCCTGCCATCTGTGTAGCACTGGAGACTCCAGAATTTTCAGGCACTTCAACTTTCCGGCTGCTGGGGCTTAATTACAGATTCGAGTGGAAGAGGAGGATGCCTGCAAAAGCAGGAAGTGGGAGAGGAAGGCAAGTTGCTGTTGGAATGCTGAGAAGGTCCAACCCTTTGAGAGGTGTCTAACTTACCATCTTACCATTAACCAACACAATAAATCTCTAATTTCCCAATGCCTTCTTGATGCCAGTCTACATATTGATTAGATAGCTGGGTGGCAAGAGGTAGGTGCAGTGGAGTGAGGAAGGGGGAACGTGAGTTTAAGATGAATGGATAATCAGCCAAGTAAAAGGAAGAACAGAAGGAGACAAGAGAGGAGGAGGAGAAGGAGAGGAAAGGGAGAAGGAAATAAAGCAGAATTCCTCTTTGAATCTGAATTCTGTGACCATTATCTCTTTCTTTAAAACAATTAATTTTTATTGGAGTATAGTGACTTTATAATATTTGGTCAGTTTCTACTGCACAGCAAAGTGAATCAACTGCACAGTTTATATCCATCTCTTCTTTTGTGAATTTCCCTCCCATTTAGTGTGACAGTGATCTCTTGGTGAGATTTTTCAGTGCTGAAAATAGAACCCCAGAGGTAGTGGTCATGTGATAAGCTTCAGGGAGCTCAGCAACCCGGAGACCTAGATCCTGCTTAACCACTAAGTAGCCAACTTGGGTGATCACTTCCTCTCTTTGGGCCTTGGTTTTGCCTACTGTGTGAAAGAGTAGTACCAAACCAGCTCTCTGCAAACTTTGTCTTTAAGGTTGTAGCATTGTATTTTGTGCAGAAGCACAAATGAAGCAAATAAAAACAGAATGGTTTTTACAGTAGTGTAGAGGGCTGACATTACCCTGAGTTTGCTATCCTCATAAAAGCCTCCAAATGCCATTGCACAAGAGGTCTTGAAGGTTTCCAAAGAGGAGTTTGAAAACTCCTTTAATAACATCTTATGCCTCTTCCAGCATTCATATTCTGTGACCAGTGATCTACATCTAGGTTCTCACAGATCTTTGAGGAGGCGTTGTCTGAGGGTGGTGCTCGGAAGAACCTGCACTCCCAGCCCTGTCACTGCCGAGAAGTAGGTGGGGAACAGGCCAGACGAACAGGCTTATCTCCAATATTGGAACACGCATTTCCATTTTCGCCCTGGAGACCCATCACACTGAGCACAGTTGGTTTCTCACTGAGGATGCCTAATGATTCAGGGTCTGGCCTATGAGTATCTTAAAAAGAATGAACACATTGCAATGAATTGATCCCAAGGACATGAGCATTTGCCCGTGCTCTTTGTGAGCAGTGAGAAGCATTGCTATATGAAGTGACATGGTTGAGTGTGTCAGTGTGTGTGTGCATGCTGTGTGTGTGCTAAGTCTCTCAGTCATGTCTGACTCTTTGTGACCCTATGGACTGACAGGCTCCTCTGTCCATAGGATTCTCCAGACAAGAATACTGGAGTGGGATGTCATGCCCTCCTCTGACCCAGGGACCGAACCTGCATGTCTTATGTCTCCTACCTTGGAGGGCGTGTTCTTTACCACTAAGGCCTCCTGGGAAGCCCATGTGTGTGCTTATGTGTAGAACAGAACTTGTATTTCATCTCATAAATGCTCTCTTCAATCACCTCTACTTCACCTTGCAATTGTCTTCAGATGTCTAATAAATTCTAGCAAATTCTTCAAATATCTAGCAAATTCTCCAAAATGTATCCTTGCAGAGCACCTTAGGCCTCGTGTCTCCTATGAAACATTCTTTAGCTATTCTGCACCCTCTCCTGTAAATCTAGTGGTTGCCAGTCATCATTACACTTAATGTAATCTTGCAGTGTTGTGTACTCTTCCATCAGAGTCAGGCTCATCTCCCCAGCAAAATTAAACCTATGTGGAATCAGGGATGGGTCGTGTTTCTCTGTACCCCACTGTGCTATGCATGGATAAATACTAGGTACGGAATAGTGGATGGAGCACAGCCTGTGAATCCGGTAAACCTGGCCTTGCTATATTCTAGCCGCATGACTTTGACTTAAACTATCCTTACCTGCCTCATCTAATACCTACTTTATAGGGGTCATGTGGAAATAAACGATAATGCACATAAAGTGACTGACCCAGTGCCTGGCAAGTAGACCCTGTTCATGTCATCCTGGAATCAATATATTTATAGAGATAAGTAAGTAATGATCCAAAATCACTGCAGATGGTGACTGCAGCCATGAAATTAAAAGAGGCTTGCTCTTTGGAAGAAAAGTTATGACCAACCTGGACAGCATATTAAAAAGCAGAGACATTTCTTTGCTGACAAAGGTCCATCTAGTCAAGGCTATGGTTTTTCCAGTGATCATGTATAGATGTGAGCACTGAAGAATTGATGCTTTTGAACTGTGGTGTTGGAGAAGACTCTTGAGAGTCCCTTGAACTGCAAGGAGATCCAACCCGTTGATCTTAAAAGAAATCAGTCCTGAATATTCATTGTAAGGACTGATGCTGAAGCTGAAACTCCAATACTTTGGCCACCTGATTCGAAGAACTGACTCATTTGAAAAGACCCTGATTCTGGGAAAGATTGAAGGTGGGAGGAGAAGGGGATGACAGAGGATGAGATGGTTGGATGGCATCACTGACTCGATGAACCTGAGTTTGAGTAAACTCCGGGAGTTGGTGACAGACAGGGAGGCCTGGTGTGCTGCAGTCCATGGGATCACAAAGAGTCAGATACAACTGAGTGACTGACCTGAACTGAACAGAAAGTAATGATGTGAGGACCTGTAGTGGAAAAGCTGAGCAGGATGTGAGTTTTGTGACTGGCTTCCCTGAAATGAATCTTTATTTCTTCCATGTAAAAAAGAAGGCTTCCAGGTATGTCACCAATGGTGAAAGTGAAGTGAACGTGTTAGTCACTCAGTCATGTCCACCTCTTTGTGGCCCCATGGACTGTAGCCTCTGTCCACAGAATTCTCCAGGCAAGAAATAGTGGAATCTTGACCCAGGGATCAAACCTGGGTCTCCTGCCTTACAAGCAGATTATTTGTTGTCTGAGCCACCAGGAGAGTAGGAAGGACATAATGTGATGAGTCAGAAGAATCTGGAAAGGTATATCTTAGACAGGGCTGGAAAAGGGATCTGGTCTGAAGGCTTGTCCAGAAGAAACAGGGTGTAGTTGAGATATATCCCAAGGAGGAGGGGTATCTTTGAACTTGTGCATACAAATTGGTAGAATTTCTTGAACTTCAAGAATTTCTTGCAGATTGGAAGATGACAGGGAAACCATGATGGCTATGAGAATTAAAGACATACCTGGTTTATCTAATGGTAAGTCAGAAAGTATGTGAAGAGCCATCTAAGGAAATTCCCTAACAGTCCAGTGGTTAAGACTGCACACTTTCACTTCTGAGGGTTCAGTCCTGGCCAGGGAATTAAGAATCTCAAGCTGCATGGTACAGCCAAAAAAAAAAAGTCATCTGATCTGACCTCCTTTCCTTGTTGCCTGGACCATAGTATCTCTTTCCATCCTAATGAATGTAGCTATAGAATTTGAAGCTAAGAGGATGCTACCTCTAAAAGTTTTATACAGGCAATTGTCATACTGTCATGAATCCAGGATTGACAAAGTTCAGGGTCCTGCCAATCTCTTTGGCCACTGGTCTAGAAAACTACAAAAGTTCTACATGATTTGCTATAACAGGTCTTAGCCCTAAAATGAATTTCAGTAATGATGGCAGAAGTTGTGATCATCACTATTGTGAGCCTTAATGACTCAGAAGGCTGGATACCAGCTGTAGTGCTAATTTCTAGACATTGTAAAGGTCTATCTCTTGAGAAAACAAGAGAGAAACTTTGCTTCCTTGTAGCCACCTGAAGTTGGTAACTGAAATAATTTATACTGCTACAGTAATCCACAGGACTTCCCTGGTGGCTCAGCGGTAAAGAATTCACCTGCATTGCCAGACACACAGGAGTCGCAGTTTTGATCCCTGGTTTGGGAAGATCCCCAGGAGGAGGGCATGGCAACCCACTCCTATATTCTTGCCAGGAAAATCCTGTGGACAGAGGAGGCTGGCAGGCTAGAGTTCATGGGATTGCAAAGAGTGGGATACGACTGAAGCAACTGAGCACGCATGCTCAGTAATCCACAGATTAGTTTAGAAGGATAATGTCAGTGGTTCCCAGAGAACTCAAGATCTAGAGATCCCTAGAATTTAGGAAATCTACCGTAAGTGTGTGGCTGTTGGAGACGAGCCATCAGTTAGATGGTAAACTGCAAGATGTCACAAAAGTGGTCTGTGTGTCTGAGTTGTCTGTCCACAGCACTCTCTGGATGAAAATGGGGAAACCAGCCAACAAACATGTAAAGAGTTGCTAGGCTTCATTTGTGACTAAAGAAATGCAAATTAGGGCAACAATGAGATGTTATTTTTTTCACTTATCTGATTGGCAAAACTCTTATGTTTGATAATACCCTTCGAAGGTGAGGATGTGGGCCAAAAGTAATTTTCATACACTTTCCATGAAGGGTAATTGATGCAATCTTCTGCAAGATAATTTAGTTTTATCTATCATAATTAAACAGACATGTGTTCAGCTAGTAACTTTCCTGCTAGGAAAGACTCCATGGTATGGTTGTATTTACAAGAATCTGTCAACATATATGCATGAGGACAGTATTTGTTGTAGTTTATAAGACAATACCAATAGAACCAACCCAAGCACCTAACAATAGGAAACTGGTTAAATATAGTGCACTATAATACTGGATAGGTGAATCAGAGAGATGAAGCTAAAAATCTGGGGAGACCCATGCAGCTAGACCATCATAGCACAGAGTACAAGGGAGGAGAGAGTTGTGCAGAGAGAGAACTCTGGAAACCAGCAGAAGTTTCCCCTCAAATATTCATCGTAGTATGATCAGAACATGTTGTGAAAAAACTACCCAAGGCCTGGGGTAGAAACATACAAAAGGATTAGTGAAAACAGTATACAATGCTCACACAGGGCTAGGAATAGTGCTCATTCCCACCAACTGGACTGGAAAAATCTTATAACTCACAGGAAATTAGACAGAATGTTCAAGAAGGGGCTTGCAGTGGTGGGGATTATTTAGCTGTAGACTAAACACAGCTCTGGTCCCACCCAAAGATCTTAAAAGCAAAGTCCAAATGGATCAAAAGTCTCCAAGTATTTCAAGAATGTCCCAGAACAAAGCTCAAAACTATTTATAGAAATACAAATATGCAGCACCCATCGAGGTAAAATTTACAGTGTCTGGCAATTAATCAAAGATTACCAGGCATGAAAACATGAAGGAAAATACAATCCATAATAAAGAGAAAGACCGATCAATTGCAACAGACCCAGAACTGAAACAGATGTGAGAATTAGCAGACAAGAGCTTTAAAATGGTTATTATAATTGCTTTCCATGAGTTCAAAATGTTAAAGATATTGAAAATATTTTTTAAAAAGTCAAATTTCTAGAGGCATAAACAAGACATTGAGCTACTGTCACTTTCATACACTGCTGGTGGAAATATAGAATGGAACCCATTTTTGAGAGCAATTTGACAATTTCTTAAAAAGTTAAACATATATTTACCATGTATTCTAACTATTCTACTCCTAGGTACTTACCCAAGACATATGTCCATATAGATGTTTGTACATAAATGTTCAAAGCAACTTTATCTGTAACATTCAAAACCTAGAAACAGCTCAAACAGCCATCGTCAAGTGAATGGATAAACTGGCATAACCATATAATGGTATACCATCAGCAATAGAAAGAGTGAACTTGATGAAGTTCAAAAGGTTGATTCTAGCAGCAAGAATCCAGAGAAAAAAGAGTAATTAATGTGTGATCCCATTTATATAAAAATCTTGACCAAAAATGTCTATCAAATGATTGTGTGTAAACAAGAAAAAGAGACAAAGAAGAAGGAGAGAGAAAGACTGCAAAGAGGAACGGAAAACTTTTGAGGAGGGCTGACTATGTTCATTAACTTGATCGCAGCAATGGTTTCGTGGGTGTATACATTTTTTAAACTTATCAAATTGTATACTTTAAATAGGTATAGTTTATTCTATGTCCAGTATATGTCAATAAAGCTGTTACAAATAAAATTAGAGGTGGGATCATATTGCACATACGGAAAGACATCCAAAATACATGATTAATTGAAGAAATACAATGGTCACTAGATCCATATCTAAAACATAGAGTGATATATGCCTAAAATATTTCTGGAAAGGTAAAAATAACCATTGTTAACAGGAAATGACAACCCAGTCCAGTATTCTTACCTGGGAAATGCTATGGACAGGGGAGACTGGTGGGCTACAGCCCAAAGGGTCACAGAGAGTCGGACATGACTGAGTGACTAAGCACATTGTTAATAGTGGCTATCTTAAGGAGATGACCTAGGGATAAAAGGAAAAATTTTATTATGATTTTTAATCATTTAAATGATCTTCCAATAAGTACATGTTGTATTTAAAGTAAATGTCATCTGGGGTTTCATGAGCAGTAGAATAGAGAAACATTTTTGTTTTCTTATTTTTCTATATTTAAATATTTATTTTTGAAAAAAAATTAGAGGAGCAGATTCTTTGGAAATCAGTTTGGCCGTTTCTTTAAAAAAAAATGCTGTCGACCCTTGAACAATGCAGGAATCAGGGGCACCAACTCCTGTGCAGTAGAAAATCCATTTATAACTTTGTAATGGGTCCTTCTTTAGCCCTCGTTCCTTATCCACAGATTCAACCCACTGTAGACCTTGTAGTGTAGCAGTGTAGTACACACTTATCAAAAAACAGCCACATAAGTGGACCTGGGCAGTTCAAATCCAGGTTGTTCAAGGGTGAACTGTATATATTTTCAATAAAATCCATCAATTGCATTCCTGTGAACGTACCCAACAGACATTAAAATGTATAGCCAAGCAAAAGTATGAACGTGCATGTTCATAGCAGCTTTATTTATTACAGTGAAACATATTCTCCAACTGGTGACTAGATAAACAAAATATATCATATCCAAGCAATGGAATACCATGCCAGAGTTCAAAGAACAAACTGCTAATACATGATACAATGTGGATGACCCGCATACACATAACATTAAGTTAAAGAAACTCGGAGCAGAAGCCTACATATTGTGTGACTCCATTTATGTGAAATTCTAGAAGAAGTAAATATAGAGAGACAGAATGCAAATCAGTGGTTGCCTAAGATAGCAGGTGAGAAGAGAGAGTAACTATAAACAGGCGCAGCAGGAACTTTGGGGGATGATGGATATGTTCTCAAGCCAGTGATGAGTGCACAACTAACTCTACAAATTTACAAGTCATTGAATTATAGATGTACCAGGGCTGGAGTTTATGGTATGTAAATTATACCATGTTAAAGACTTAAAAACCAAAACCAACAAATGTGAAATCAGGAATGAAGTCAGTTGTTGCAGGAGATTCTTGTTTTTCCCATGCAACCAGATGGAACTGTCTAAAAGCTAAAATGGAGAGTAAGACCTCTATGCTCCTAGGGCTGAAGTGAGCTGTTCCAGGATTGCTATAGGTATTAATAGACAAGGCTGCTCCAGCTACAAGGTGAGGATAGCAGTTAGATATTGTCTTCTTCGGGTGGATTTCCATTTCAAATGTACAGAAGAGTCTGTCATAAAATCAGCACAAACACAGACAGCCCAGAGCGGTAGCATGGAGCAGTGAAGAAGGTAGGCTCTGAAATCAGACAGATCTGGCTGCAATTCCAGCTTTGTCACTCCCTACTTAATAGGGTTATTGTGAGGCTGAAGTGAGATCAGTTCAGTCGCTCAGTCGTGTCCGACTCTGCAACCCCATGGACTGCAGCACGCCAGACTTCCTTGTCCATCACCAACTCCCAGAGCTTACTCCAATTCATGTCTATTGAGTCAGTGATGCCACACAACCACCTCATTCTATTTTATCCCCTTCTCCTCTTGCCTTCAATCTTCCCCAGCATCAGGGTCTTTTCCAATGAAGTGAGATGATACATGTGATATGTGTGATACATAGTAAGATCATAAAGGTCTTCAATCTGTATGTCCTTAAAGCAGTAAGGATTGTGCAGACTCATCCATACTCTTTTGCTGGGTCCTCTAAATGGCAACCCACTCCAGTATTCTTGCCTGGAGAATCGCATGGATGGAGGAGCCTGGTGGGCTACAGTTCATGGGCTCGCAAAGAGTCGGACATGACTGAGAGACTTCACTTCACTTTCACTCTTACCAGATCGTTGATAAGCTAATGGGAACTGAGGAGCCAAAGAAGCAGATAAAGATGTCCAGTCTGTTTTAAAGCAGGTCTCTTTGGCCAAGGTCACTTCTCTGCTTCATGTGCTTTAGGTCAGGGTTTCTAAATCTTCTGGATTCTAAGACTTGGTGGATCAACAAAGAGTTAAAGATAATTTGGAAAACTAAAAATACTGTTAACATTTAAGTTTTTAATTGAACTTTTTATTTTGAGATAATTGTGGATTCACATGCAGATGTAAGAGCTAATACAGAGAGATGCCATGTATCCTTTACCCAGTTTCCTCCAGTAATAATATCTTGAAAACTGTAGTATTTTTTATATTAACTCCGTGATCCATCTTGAGTTAATTTTTTATAGAGTGTAAGGTTTAGATCAAGATTCATTTCCCATCCCTCACAATGGATGTCCAATTGTTCTAGCACCATTTGTAAAAGCTCTATTCTTCCATTGAATTGCTTTTGCACTTTTTGTCAAAAACCAGTTGCTATTTGTGTGATATTATTCTAGGTTGCCTTATCATTCCATTGATTTATGTGTCCAGGCTTCCATCAATACTATACTGTTTTGATTATTGCAGATATGTGTTAAGCCTTATTATGCAGTAGAGTGAATCCTCTCACTAAATCCTTTTTAAAGATTATTTTAGCTATTCTTGGGTGTGTGCCATTCCATATAAATTTTAGAATAAATGTGTCTGTTTTACAAAAATGTTGCTGTGAATTTTATAGAAATTATGTTAAACCTATAGATCAACTTAGGGAGAATTAGTATCTTTACCATGATGAGTCTTCCAATCCATACTCTATGTTTTTATATTTATTTAGAGGTTCTTTGATTTCTTTAATAAGCATTTTGTAATTTTCAGTGTTGATAAGTTTTAGTTTTCTTTTGAGTAATTATAAATGGTACTGTGTTTTTAATATCAATCCCCCACCATATTCATTGTTAGTATATAGAAATGTAAAGAATTTTTGCTTGCTGATCTTGTATCCTGTAACCTTACTAAACTCACTTATCAGTTCCAGAGTTCCTTGGCTTTTTTTTTTTACATAGTCATTTTCTCATGTCATTTGTAAATAAGGACACTTTTATTTCTTCTTTTTCTATCTGAGTCTGTTTATTTCTTTTCCTTGCTTTATTGTTCTAGCTAGAACTGCCAGTACTGTGTTGAATAAGAGGAATGAGAAGTATCCTTGCTTTGTTCCTGATCTTAGAAAGAATTCAGTCTTTCACCATTGTGTGTCATAGTAGCTCTAAGGTTTGGTTGTTTTTATTTTATTATTTTTGTAGATGCTTGTTATCAAGTTGAGGTTCTCTCCATTCCTAGCTTGTTGAGAGTTTTTATCTTGAAGAGATATTGTATTTGTTTTGCTTTCTCCATACCAATTGATATGACCTAATGATTCTTCTTTTTCTTTATCCTATTGACACAGTAGATTGCATAAACCAGTCCTGTATACCTGAAATAAAGTCCACTTAGTCAATGTGTATAATTCTTTTTATGTATTGTTGGATTCAATTTGCTAATATTTTCTTGAGGAATTTTGAATCTACTTGGTAGGGATATTGGTGTGCAGTTTACTTTGGGGGGGCTGTTTTTGTCTGATCCTAGTATCAAGGTAAGCTGTGATCATGTAACGAGGTGAGTTCACTTCAGTTCAGTTCAGTCACTTAGTCATGTCCGACTCTTTGCGACCCCATGAATCGCAGCACGTCAGGCCTCATTGTCCATCACCAACTCCCGGAGTTCATTCAAACTCATGTCCATCGAGTTGGTGATGCCATCTAGCCGTCTCATCCTCTGTCTTCCCCTCTCCTCCTGCCCCTAATCCCTCCCAGCATCAGAGTCTTTTCCAATGAGTCAACTCTTCTCATGAGGTGGCCAAAGTATTGGAGTTTCAGCTTTAGCACCAGTCCTTCCAATGAACACCCAGGACGGATCTCCTTTAGAATGGACTGGTTGGATCTCCTTGCAGTCCAAGGGACTCTCAAGAGTCTTCTCCAACACCACAGTTCAAAAGCATCAATTCTTCGGCACTCAGCTTTCTTCACAGTCCAACTCTCACATCCATACATGACCAATGGAAAAACCATAGCCTTGACTAGATGGATCTTTGTTGACAAAGTAATATCTCTGCTTTTCAATATACTATTTAGGTTGGTCATAACTTTCCCTCCAAGGAATAAGCGTCTTTTAATTTCATGGCTGCAATCGCCATCTGCAGTGATTCTGGAGTCCCCAAAAATCAAGTCTGACACTATTTCCACTGTTTCTCCATCTATTTGCCATGAAGTGATGGCACCAGATGCCATGATGTTCGTTTTCTGAATGTTGAGCTTTAAGCCAGCTTTTTCACTCTCCTCTTTCACTTTCATCAAGAGGCTCTTTAGCTCCTCTTCTCTTTCTGCCATAAGGGTGAAGTCATCTGCATATCGGAGGTTATTGATATTTCTCCCGGCAATCTTGATTCCAGCTTGTGCTTCTTCCAGCCCAGAGTTTCTCATGATGTACTCTGCATAGAAGTTAAATAAGCAGGGTGACAATATATAGCCTTGACGTACTCCTTTTCCTATTTGGAACCAGTCTGTTGTTCCATGTCCAGTTCTAACTGTTGCTTCCTGACCTGCATTTAGGTTTCTCAAGAAGCAGGTCAGGTGGTCTGGTATTCCCATCTCTTTCAGAATTTTCCAGTTTATTGTGATCCACATAACGAGGTGAAGTATTGCTTTTTCTTATTTTCTGGAAGATATTGTTTAAATTGATGTTAATTCTTCTTTAAATATTGGTAAAATTCTCCAGTGATGCCATCTAGGCCTGAGAATTTCTTTTCAGAAGATCTTTAATCAAAAATTCAGTTTTGGGACTTCCCTGGTGGTGCAGTGATTAAGAGTCCACCTGCCAATGCAGGGGACACAGGTTTGATCCCTGGTCTGGAAAGATCCCACATGCTGTGGGACAACTAAGCCTGTGCACACAACTACCGAGCTCAGATGCTCCAGAGCCCATGTGTGGTAACTACTGAGCCCACATACCCTTGAGTCTGTGCTCCACAACAGGAGAAGGCACTGCAATGAGAATGCCAGTTAAACAGTAGCCTCCACTTGCCACAGCTAGAGAAAGCCTGCATGTAACAACAAAGACCCAGTGCAGTCAAAAACGAATAAATAAATAAAACTTTTAAAAGATGGTGTTGTTTTAGTTGCTAAGTCATGTCCGACTCTTTGGCAACCCCATGGACTATAGCCCGCCAGGCTCCTCTATCCTTGGGATTTCCCAGGCAAGAGTGCTGGAGTGGGTTGCCATTTCCTTCTCCAGGGGATTTTCCTGACCCAGGGATCAAACACAAGTCTACTGCATTGGCAGATGGATTCTTAACCACTGAACCAGGCTTTGTATATACCCTAATGTTCATTGCAGCACTATTTACAGTAGCCAAAACATCAAAGCAAACTAAATGACCACCTGCACAGGAATGGATAAAGATGTGGTACATAAATGCAATGGAATATTACTCAGCCATAAATAAACCAATGTCATTCACAGCAAAATGGATGGACCTAGAGATTCTCATACTGAATGAAGTAAGCTAGACAGTTACAGACAAACGTAATATGATGTTGCTTATATAGGGCTTCCCTGGTGGCTGAGCAGGGGAAGGACAGGACACCCAGGTTTGATCCCTGGGTCAGGAAGATTCCCTGGAGGAGAGCATGGCAACCCACTCCAGTATCCTTGCCTGGAGAATCCCATGGTCAGAGAAGCTTGGCGAGCTACAGTCCATGGTGTCACAAAGAGTCAAACACAACTGAAGCAACTGAGCATGCAGGCACACATTGCTTATATATGGAATCTAAAAAAAGGTTAAAAATGAACTTATGTAGAAAACAGAATTATAGATATAAAAATAAACTTATGGTTACTGGGGGTAAAAGGGGGAGGAATAAGTTGAAAGGTTGGGATTGACATACATGCTGTGCTGCGCTGTGCTTAGTCACTCAGTCATATCCGACTTTTTGCAATCCCATGGACTGCAGCCCCCCAGGATCCTCCATCCATGGGTATTCTCCAGGCAAGAATACTGGACGGGGTTGCCATGTGCTCCTCCATGGGGATCTTCCTGACCCAGAGATCAAACCTAGGTCTCCTACATTGCAAGTGGATTCTTTACCATCTGAGTCAACAGGGAAGCCTAAGAATACTGAAGTGAGTAGCCTATCCCTCCGCCAGGGGATCTTCCCAACCCAGGAACTGAACCAGGGTCTCCTGCTTTGCAGGTGGATTCGTTACCAGCTGAGCCACCAGGGAAGTCCAAGAATGCTGGAGTGGGTAGCCTATCCCCCTCCAGGGGATATTCCTGACCCAGGAATCAAAGCTTCGTCTTCTTCATTGCAGGCAGATTCTTTATCAGTTGGTCTACTGGGGAAGTTCCCTGTGCTATACAGTAAACCTTTGTTGTTTGTTGCACATTTATTTTTTTTTTTAAGTTGAAAATCTAGCATTCTATTCATACTAAGTCAAACAAGTGGAATCAAATGTCATAAATTTTTTAGTTAGGCAAAAATTCATGTTTTCTAAAATATATATATTATATATAGTATCTATATATATGTATGTATCAAAAGCTTTTCTACTATGCTCGATAAAGGCTTGAGAAAGAACATCAAAAAAAATAGAATTGATGGAGCTATTGGAAAACAGACTAAATGAAATGGGAGCACTGGATATGAAATAGAAAGAAGTGTAACAAGCTAGATAAAGTAAAAGATCCTCATATAGTCCAATTGTTCTTAAACAAGGCTGCTGATTAGAAACATATCTGGAGCTCTGGCAAACATAAAAATAAAAAAGCAATATCTGGACATTTGTGTTTTTCAAAAATTCCAAGATAATTCTGATATGCATCTGTATTCAAAAAGTGATTACAGGTTTTTCTATTCAATGGTAGTTTTGGTGATATAAAATTCTATTATTTTTCTGTTGACTAATCATGATACGATGGTATTAAGTGAGTAATAGTTACATAATCATAATAGTAAAAAGATATTTATCTGTTTTCACAATCAACAGGAAGTTTTTTCTTTCCTTCAGGTTGCTTTGGATTTATTTTGCTTTTTATTTTTCAGTTTCTTAAAACAGGAACTTAGATTATTGATTTGAGACTTTTCACCTTTTGTCATGTAATCATTTGGGTGCTGTATATGCCTATCTCCACACTACTTTAGCTACATCAGACAAACTTTGGTGTGTTGCATTTTCATTTTCATTCAATTTATGTACTCCTTAATTTTCTTTGAGATTTTCTCCTTGATCCACTGATTGTTTAAAAGTGTATTGTGTATGTGAAGATTTTCTTATTATCTTTCTCTTATTGATTTCTAGTTTTATTCCTTTATGGTGGCAGAAGAAATTCTATATGGTTGCAATTATATGAAATTGTTAGATTTATTTTCTGACCCAGAGTATGGTAAATCTTGGAGAATGTTCTATAGTCACTTGAAAGGAATGTGTATTCTGCTATAATTTGGTGTAGCCTTCTATACATGTTAACTAGAGCTATTGGTTAATGGGGTTGTTCAGTTCTATATCTTTAGCAGTTTCCTCACTAGCAGTTCTGTCAGTTGCTGAGAGTAGAGTGTTGAAGTTTCCAGCTGTAACTGTGGCTTTATCTACTCCTCTTTTCAGCTCTATCACTTTTTGTCTCGTGTATTTTGAAGCTCTGTTGTCTGGTACGTATACTTTTAGGATTACTGTCTTTCTTGGTAAATTGATCCCTTTATCATTATGCATGTCCCTCTTTGTTCTCAGCAATCTTCTTGGCTTTGAAATCAACTTTATTTCAAGTTGAAATCAACTTCTCATTTTTCAATTAATATTAACAAGATACATCTTTTTCCATTCTTTTACTTTCATTCCAACTATGCTGTAGTATTGATATTTGAAGTGAATTTCTTATAAACATCATATAGCTGGTGATTTTAAACTTTCCTCTGCCAATATCTGTCTTTTAATTGGTATATTTGAATGATTTACACTTATTATAAGATAATTAATCGTTGGTATGTTAGAGCTTGAATCTGCCATTTTATTATTTGTTTTCTGGGTACCCCACCCCTATCCTTTCTCTTTCTCTTTTCTAACTTTCTTTTGGGTTCTATGAGCATTCATTGGAATTCCATTAGTTTTTATTTACACTGATTTTGAGTATAATCCTTTGAATAGTTTTTCTTAATGGTTAAATATTACTATGTGCACATAAAATTTTTCACTGTTTACTACTATTCATGTTTTACTGCTGCCAGTAAAATATTGTAACTTTACTTCCATTCAGATCTTTGCCCTCCTCCTATTTAAAACACACTTTATCAACCATTTCCTCAATGTATATTGAGCGCCACAGCAGATATATACAACTTCTGTTTTAACCATTAAAGTGATTTAAGAAACTCAGGAGGAGAAGCCTCATCTATTATATTTACTCCTATTTTCCCCATTTCATTGGTCTTTTTTTCCTTTCTGAAGTTCCAGGCCTTCTGTAATAATTTCCTTTCTGTTACAAGAACTTCCTTCAGCCATTCTATAACTGTAAAGCTGCTAGTGACAAATTCTTTTAGTTTTCCTTTGTCTGAAAATGTCTTTATCTCCCCTTCATGCCTGAAGGATAGTTTCACCAGATATAGAGTTTGCAATTGACAGTTCTTCCTTTTCAGGGCTTGAAAAATGTGCTACTTCTTTTCTGAATGAGAAATTCATTATCATTCAGATTGACATTCCTGTAGAGATAATGTGTCATTCTTTGATTTTTTTAAAAAAAGAGTTTGTCTTTAGATTTCAAGACTTTTATGATGTATCTTGGCTTGAATTTCTTTGGGTTTATCTTAATTGGAGTTTTTTCACTTTCTTTAATGTCTTTGTCCAAATTTGAGAACTTTTTAGCCATTATTTCTCTGAATATCTTTTCAGCCCCATATTCCTGCTCTCTTAGTCTGGGATTCTGATGATATCAAGAATCCCAAGGCTCTGTAAATTTTTTTTTCCAGTCTATATTCTATTGTTCAAATTGAGTAAATTCTATTGATCTGTCTTCAATTCACAGATTCTGTCTTCTCCATATTATTACTGGACCCACTCAGTAGGTTTTTTATTTTTGTTACTGCACTTTTCACTTCTGTAATTGACATTTGAAATTTTCTACTTGAGGTTTTCTATTTTTTTCAGGAGACTTGTTGGAGCACTTTTATAGTGGCTGCTTTAAAATCTTTTGTGTGAGTTTCAGCATTTGGTCAATCTCAGTTTTGACACTGTCTTTTCCCTTTCAGGTTGTGATTTTCCTGATTTTTGGTCTGGCAAATTATTTTGAGTTGTATTCTGAACACTTTAGATATTATATTAGGGGATTCTTGATCCTGTTTAATGAGCTTCTTGGGTGGCTAAGTGGTAAAGAAACCACCAGCAATACAGGAGCCGCAGAAGATGCAGGTTCGATTCCTGGGTTGGGAAGATCCCCTGGAGGAGGGCATGGCAACGCCCTCCAGTATCCTTGCCTGGGAAATCCCATGAACAGAGGAGCCTGGTGGGCTGCAGTCCATGGGCTCACAAAGAGTTGAACATGACTGAAGCAACTTAGCACACACTCACAATCCTATTTAAATATTCCATTTTAGTAGGTAATCACCCTGTTTGGGTTTAGCATATAGGTTGCATTCTACTTTTATGGGCCATAGTTCCAAGGATAATTTCATTTTCTGGAGTTCTTGCACTTCTATCCTGCTGCTGCTGCTCCGTTGCTTCAGTCCTGTCTGACTCTCTGCGACCCCATAGACAGCAGCCCACCAGACTCCCCCGTCCCTGGGATTCTCCAGGCAAGAACACTGGAGTGGGTTGCCATTTCCTTCTCCAATGCATGAAAGTGAAAAGTCAAAGTGAAGTCGCTCAGTTGTGTCCAACTCTTAGTGACCCCATGGACTGCAGCCTACCAGGCTCCTCGGTCCATGGGATTTTCCAGGCAAGAGTACTGGAGCGGGGTGCCATTGCCTTCTCTGATTCTGTCCTGAACTGCTTTGTTCTTTTGGCCCAGTCTGAGATTCCACTGGACCCCTGGGGGGGTGGGTGGCGGCAGATATCACCTGGGGGCCAGAAAGTGCTTCCCTAGACTGCCTAATGGCATTAGGCGGGGGTTCCAGACAAACGGGATGGAGTTTTCTCAGATGCGGCTTGTTCTCAGATGCTGTGCTATGCCACTAGGAAAGGGATGAGCTTCCCAGAATCTTCTGGCACTGGGGGTCCAGGAGCCATCAGGAGCCACCAAATCTGAAAGGCCCTCTACAACTGGTGAGGGCCAAGAGCCCAGACCTGAGGGTGCGTGCAGAGCTATGCCTGGTATGTGTTGCAGGAAACAGCCCTTGTATCCCGATCTGCCACCACGGGATATGGATCTCCGAGTAAGTCCCTGCTGGTCTTCCCCTTTCCTGGTCCTCTGGCTTGAGAGAGCAGGTTTTTCTTGTTTTGTTTTGCAATTTTTATTTATGCCTGTTGATTATTTCAGGTTCGGCCTCTCAGGTGCTCCATCCAAGTTATAAGAAAAAGAAAATGAAATCCAGTGAATTCACTACAGTGCCTTTCTTCAAGTCCCAAAGTCCTCAGGCAGTCTGCCTTTTTTCTACTTTCCTGATTGCATATTGAACTATTTCCACTGTATTTAGTTGTATTTCAAGGAGAGAAGAGAAAAACTGAACCCAACATTTTATTTTTGAAGAACAAGTATAGTTTTTAAAGAGTTTTTCTTGTAAAAGTCCTCTTACTTCACATTATTAGGTATTTAACAAAAGAAGGTGCAATTTAATGCCTGAAAAAATTGAAAGGGCTAATCTCAGAATAAAGAAAATCTTTTAGGTTGAATACATTTAGTTTCTTAAAGAGCTTGCCATATAGTTTTTACTTTTCTCAAGTCTCCTTGGACCTGTGAAAATTGCATTCCCTACTCACACGTGTCAGCAGCAAGAAATCTGGAGATCAATGTCACTATCGGCCTACTTGACTTGGAAGCAGCTGAACAGTGGGGAAGAATGAGCATAGGTTTGGAATCCAAAGCTGTGGGTTCTAATCCTGAATCACCTACCGGCTGGGTGGGCAACTTCAGATAAATCATCAGATGGAGAGTGGAAAGGGCTGAGATTTGAGCTTTGATGTCCACAGATCTAAAAATTCCAACTCTGTTATTTAGTAGCTGCATAACCTTAAATAGGAACAGGGATCAAATTGCCAACATCTGCTGGATCATTGAAAAAGCAAGAGAGTTCCAGAAAAACATCTATTTCTGCTTTATTGACTATGCCAAAGCCTTTGACTGTGTGGATCACAATAAACTGTGGAAAATTCTGAAAGAGATGGGAATACCAGACCACCTGACCTGCTTCTTGAGAAACCTATATGCAGGTCAGGAAGCAACAGTTAGAACTGGACATGGAACAACAGACTGGTTCCAATAGGAAAAGGAGTACATCAAAGCTGTATATTGTCACCCTGTTTATTTAACTTCTATGCAGAGTACATCATGAGAAACGCTGGGCTGGAAGAAGCACAAACTGGAATCAAGATTGCCAGGAGAAATATCAATAACCTCAGATATGCAGATGACACCACCCTTATGGCAGAAAGTGAAGAGGAACTAAAAAGCCTCTTGATGAAAGTGAAAGAGGAGAGTGAAAAAGTTGTCTTAAAACTCAACATTCAGAAAACAAAGATCATGGCATCTGGTCCCATCACTTCATGGGAAATAGATGGGGAAACAGTGGAAACAGTGTCAGACTTTATTTTTTGGGGCTCCAAAATCACTGCAGATGGTGATTGCAGCCATGAAATTAAAAGACGCTTACTCCTTGGAAGGAAAGTTATGATGAACCTAGACAGCATATTAAAAAGCAGAGACATCACTTTGTCAACAAAGGTCCGTCTAGTCAAGGCTATAGTTTTTCCAGTGGTCATGTATGGATGTGAGAGTTGGACTATAAAGAAACCTGAGCACGGAAGACTTGATGCTTTTGAACTGTGGTATTGGAGAAGACTCTTGAGAGTCCCTTGGACTGCAAGGAGATCCAACCAGTCCATCCTAAAGGAGATCCGTCCTGGGTGTTCATTGGAAGGACTGATGTTGAAGCTGAAACTCCAATACTTTGGCCACCTGATGCAAACAGCTGACTCATTTGAAAAGACACCAATGATGGCTTTGAGGGCAGGAGGAGAAGGGGACGACAGAGGATGAGATGGTTGGATGGTATCACCAACTCAATGGACATGGGTTTGAGTGGACTCTGGGAGTTGGTGATGGACAGGGAGGCCTGGCATGCTGCGGTTCATGGGGTTGCAAAGAGTCAGACACAACTGAACTGAACTGAACTGAACCTTAAATAAGTTATCAAAATTCTCAGTGGCTGTTTTCTCATCAATAACATGGGAATCGTGTGACAGCCAAGGAGGTGTAATGGGAGAATGTTTATAAGACACTCAGTGGGGTGTTTCATATGAGATACAGTAAACACTCAACAGTTAGTAGCTCTCTCTCCATAGGTAAATATACTCATATGGATACCCATCCTTATGTCTCAGAAAGGTTGTGACGATTTAATGAGATGATGTAGAAAAGCAACTTGTAGTGCCTGGCACATAATACGCACTTAAATAGCTTTGATTGCTCTTTCCCCACACCTTGCCTCAGTTTCCAAATCTGTAAACTAGATCCAGTAAGTCCTACTGCACAGAGCTGATGCACAGATTGGATGGAACAATTATACATAACTGCTTTATAATCTGGGGCACTCTGTACACATGTCAGTTACAGTTATGGGCCCTGCCCATATTTGTAATAATTGCACAGGCCTCTCAGAGGACCTGATGAATTACTATCATGACTTATCATGCTAAAGAGTCATCTCAAAGAGCAAATTAATCTAAGGCTGAAGGCAAAAAGTAAATGATCTGGGAATCAAAAAACAAAATTAATAAATATTGAAACACAGCTCACATTATTTGGACTGCATTCTCCCTGCCCTAGATCCCCATGCATTGTCTCATTGTGAGAAATGTTTGTGGGAAGCCACAGATCTTTGCAAACTGATCGAATCAAAAAGGAGAACAGCAGGCCCAAACTAAAAATCCATCAGCCCCCTGCCATCACTCCTCTGTGTCTCTTCTGAAGCAGACACTCCTAGCCCAGCAATGTTGGGGTTTGGCCCAGGCTCTCTGGGAACTACACTAACTCCTTTGGATATGTTGGGACAGCTGTCCTTGTTAAAGTGGAATGTGACTTCCCAAAGGCCTGCACATGCTGGCTCTTGTCCTCCTCCCCCAAAATAGCTTTCAGAAGGCACGAACGCAAGAAAAAAGAGTAAGAGGAGAAGAGCCAGCAAGGGCAATGGGCAGAGCAGCAGTCACGTCTGCATCTCAGGAGATGCTCCAGCATCTTGGGATAGCTTGGTGGGCAGAGGCTCGAAGGAAAGAAGGCTGCTTAAATATTATCACAGCAACTCAGGGAGACACTTCTGGCTTCAAGGTACAGATCAGGGCTGTAATTTTTCACTGACCCTGGCCTCCAGCCTTAGCTGATTAGATGCATGGCCACAATGTCTTGGAAAATACTGCTTGTTGATTCTTAAAAGTACCTAATACAGTTTGATTGAGCACTGACCGTGTGCAATCAAAGGAAAGGAGTTGGGAAGAAATTCAAGCCCTCACCTTCACACGCTTAGCAGGACCCACAGGAAGTAGCCTGAACTGTGACAAGGTAACCAACCTTATCATAACTTTTGCTCAGTGCAGATACAAGTGCGAGGGGCTTCTGGACAGGGTGAAAATACTTTATATTGGTGGCTGAGGATGGTGGGTATCTTCTGGCAGGAGAGGACAAACAAAGAGTGTCCTAGGAGAGAGGATGGCCCAATCAAGGACACGAAACAGGGATGTTCCCGTGTGCTCTGCAGGTGGTGGGTAGAGAGCTTTGCGTGGAGTGGAGGCTTTGTATTGAAGATAACTGTGAACAACAGGAAGGAAGGGGTGGGAGAGGATCTTAAATGTCAAGCAAAGGAGTTGGGGTTGTAAGTCACTGGCAGAAAAGAGCACTGAGGGTTTTAGGCAGGGTGGGAAGGGCAATACATTCAGAACACAATTTTAGGCAGATTCTTCTACAGGGTGGATTAAAAAGAGAGGCTGAAAAAGGAGGGCTGCAGAAGCACTTATTCAGTTATTTCAGGACTAAAGCCTGAACCAACATGGTACCAGAAAGGGTAGGTTGGGTTACAAAAAATGCAGTGAAAAAGAAGTGCCAGGACTTTGCAAGTGGACGTGAGGATATGAACAGAGGAGGAGAGGTTTGGGAGCTAGATGACCAAAGGTGGATTGGAGGAGACTGGACAGAAGTGGTCCGTTCACCTGGATGGGCTAGGAGACAGTGGCTTCAGAACTCAAATACCAGATCTACCTCTCTCTACCTGCAGGAGAGTGGGCAGGTTATTTACTCTTCCTGAACCTTATTTGCTCCTACATCAAACAGATGTCAAAGCACACACATCAAAGGGATGTTATAAGGAGTAAGTGTGAGAATGAATATAAACTCTCTGGCAGAGTGGTTGGTCCATCATACTTGCTCAGTAACTAGGGGACCCCTTTGCCCTCTTCCCCTCCTTGAGCCCCAGGAGGATACACACTGTACCCTCCTCTGTCACTTCTCCAGCCCCTCCGAGGGTTCTCAGCAGTGCAAGAGGGCTTGGCAGTCTCAGCAACTCGAAGTCTGCAGAGTGAACCAGAGAACTAGAGAAGACAGCAGCCATTCACGCTCCAGGCTGGAATTTAAGTGAAATAATGCTTTGCTCATTGACCCCTTTGTCTAAAATATGGTCTTTGACTGAAAAACTCAGTCACACATATTTCACCAGTGGAGCTGAGACTTAACTTATGAAACTTCAGGCTACGGATCCCTGGGCTCTAATATCAGAAGTTAACAGAAAGAAAGCTAGTTACTAAAAAGTTTTTTGTAAAAAAAAAAGTATGTGGCAAGTCTTTCAGGCCTCAGATCGTGAGGGGAGATGAAGGAATCTAGACTTGAAATCCGAGATGCCTGCGATGGAGGAGCAGTCAGGCAGGTAACAACAAGATACATTTCCAAAAGCAAAAAAAAAAAAAGAAAAGGAAGCTAAACCTGAGGCCTGGGAGTGGGGGTTGGGAGGGATGTGTGCAGGCAAGGGTCACCTGACCCTTCTTGCTGGGAGGAGGGGCTGACCCATGTGAGTGGGAGATTGCTGAGTATGTCTGGTGCAGCTCTGTCATGATTCTAACCCAGGAGTGAGCAGTATGATCGCCAGGGCGTTCCTTACCTGGATGGGACTGGGTGCAGGAGGAGGCAGGACCAGCCGGGCTGCAGAGCACAGCAGTCTACTTCCTCCCAGTTCCCTCATTGAGAGGGGGGGTCACTACCACTGAGGGAGGTCACCATCAGAGGGGGTTTACCATCCCCCACTGAGCACATGGGGAGAAATGTTGCTGGAGGAGAGGGGAGGGAGCTGCTAATGCCGCTAGTGCCCGTATAGGACAGATCTGAGGACCAGAGCAGCTTTTCCACCTACCTCCCCAACTGAGAGCAGATTGCAGGCACCCACCCCATAGGACCACAGAGCCACTGGACGTCAGGTTCCCCAGGGGTGGGCCTTGCAGTTCTCTGACTCCTGGAAAGAGAGCAGAAATGAGCTGGGCACACCAGGACTCCCTGAGCTGGCCAGCCTACATCTGTAAGTAACATGCTTGGGCACAATGTGTCAGGCACTCTTCCAAGTGGTCTCTAGGTACGGATGGAATTTCAACACTGTGAAACCCCTGTGAGGTAGGTACCCCATTCTCCTCACTTTACAGATGAAAAAATGGAGACCCGGAGAGGTTATATATAAGCCTGCCTGAGGACACAGAACTAGAAAGCAGAGAGGTTTGAGCTCTAATCTGTGCAGTCTGGACTCTTTACAGCCCCAGAGAGGTTATAAGCCTGCCTAAGGACACAGACCTAGACAGTAGAGAGGTTTGAGCTCTCATCTATGTAGTCTGGACTCTTTACAGACCTCCCCAAAGTGGGAAGCTCACCCTGAGGCTTGCTTACCTCATACCACCAGCCCACCCCCAGCTGGGAGCCGCCACCTCTGTGCTGTGTAGCACTTGTCACACTGAGCTGTGATTCTTTAACTGGCCCCACCAGACTGTATGCTCCACGAGGCAGGGATTGTGTCTCTCTTGTTCACTCCCCTGGCCCCACTGCTTAGGACAGGGTTGCGGTGGCCATGAAAATGTACCGTGCACATTTCAGCTTTGCTGCTGCAGGAGTATATTTGGCAGATGTCTCCCCCGTGGACATGCCCACCATTTTGTATCTGTGCTTCCGGTGGGCTGCCCCCAACCAATGACAGCGTGTGCCCCGGAGGGCAATTAAGGCAGCCCATTCCTGAGAGAGGCAGAACTTCCTGTTGACCTTGCTAAATATTTCTTAGAACTGCTCTGAAGCCTAAGACTTTCCTCCTCCTGACTCCTTCAAGGCATCAGACTTGCATCACTGTCTAATGGGTCTCCCAACCTCCTCGAGACTCACCCCCATTCTCTCTGTGCTATTTCCTACAATAAATTTCTTGAACAACTTTTTTTAAAATTAATGTTATTGGAGTATAGTTGATTTCCAATGTTGTGTTAGTTTCTGCTGTATAGCAAAGTGACTCAGCTATACATATACATATATCTACTCTTTTTAGATTCATTTCTCATATAGATCACTATAGAGTATTGAGTAGAGTTCCAATAGATTCTTATTAGTTATCTATTTTGTATACAATGGTGTGTATATGTCAATCCCAATCTTCTAATTTTTCCCTCCCCTGCACTTTTCCCCTTGGTAACTATAAGTTTGTTATCTACATCTGTGACCCTATTTCTGTCTTGTAAATCAGTTCATTTGCACCATTTTTTTAAATTCCACATATAAGCAATATGACATGTGGACTATGATCATATGATATTTGATTTTCTCTGTTTGACTTTCTTCAATCAGTATGGCAATCTCTAGGCCCATCCATGTTGCTCCAAATAGCATTATTTCACTTTTTTTATGATAATAATATTCCATTGTATATGCATACCACATCTTCTATATCCATTCATGCATTAAATATCTAATCTCAGATCAATGTCTGCATCTAGAAAATTATGGACTAATCCAAGTGGTAGGAAGAATGGTGTGCTATCCCTCAGGACATAGTCTATGCATTGTCAGAAACTTTACATGATGCCACAACTCTAGTAGGAAGAAGTGTAGGTCGGGAACCAAGGGGGTAGAAATAATAGTGACCCACTCTCAGTAACCCACTTGTGGATTTTGTCCTTCACTTCCTACAGCTCTGGGCTCTACCGGTTTGGAGGTCCTGGTTCCCAAAGGGGGTACACACTTGCCAGGTGACACAAGGGTCTCATTGAACTACAAGCTCCAACAGTGTGTTTCTAGACTCCTTGTGTCCAAGGACCAGCAGTAAAGGAGTCCTCATATTTCCAAGGTTAATTGACCTTGATCAGCTGGAGGAGAAAGGGATGATTGTTTAATTGAGAAAAGGAGGAATACATGTGCAACCCGTGAAATACACTTGTGGCCTAAGGGACAAAAAAGGGCAGAGATTATGGAAAATGAAGATTGGAATGGAAAGAGCTATCTATAGTTCTTTCTTATTGCATTGTCAGCATCACTGGCCAGATAGGATGACTCTGTACTAGAGTTGGTATTCCTTGAAGTCATAGTTAATCTGTTCTTGGAGGATAGATAGTGTGTCTTACAAAAAATACCTGGCATACATGTGGTCTATTAATGCTGGTTGAATAAGTGAATGAAGGTTTTAAGAAGGATTGTATGTTTTTCTCTTTTTAAAGCCTACCCAATATTCTTAGAACCAACGATTTTCAGAGAAATCTGTATTGTTTATTGACATGCAACCATCTGAGACTTGTTTTGTGTTGTCCCTGCTTTCAGGGGGAATGGACCCCCCTTGCTTTCCACTTTCAGATTTCAGTTGTTTTCTGAGGCCAAGGAGCTCTCCTGCTCTTGGGTCCTCTGTCTTGTCCCTGAATCCTTCTAGTTAGGACAGCAGAGCTTAGGCAGGTGGGCCTGGAGAACAGGGATGGTCCAAGAAAGGTAACTGAGTCAACCAAGGCCTGGAAGTATAAGAGGAAAGATAGTTCTCAGAAAACTGTGTAAATCATATGCTTTAAACACAAAGGCAATTGAAGGAATTTCGTGAAACATGAGCAGCTAAAGGCCAAACTTTATAGAGACTCAGTTGCCAGCCTAAGTTTAAATTTTTTGTGTGTTCAGGCATTAGTAAAGGTCGCTCAGTTGTGTCCAACTCTCTGCAACACCATGGACTGTAGCCCGCCAGTCTCCTCTGCCCATGGAATTCTCCAGGCAAGAATACTGGACTAGGTTGCCATTCCCTTCTCCAGGGGATCTTCCTGAGCCAGGGATCAAACCTTGGTCTCCTGCATTGCAGGCAGATTCTTTACTGTCTGAGCCACCAAGGAAGCCCATGAAAGGCACTGGGAGGCCATAATGGGATCCAGTGTCAGATACTCATTCTAGAAAGCTTTCTCTGGAGTGGAGTGGGTGATGGAGCAGAGGCCAGCAAAAATCCAGCAGAGAGAACGTTTAACTTGGACAGGACAAAGGAAGGTAGGATATTCAAGAGATATTCAAAAGAAAGTAGGATATTCAAGAGATATTTATCAATGCAATTCAGCAGCCTACAGCCTGGGGGTGGTGAATTGACCACCACCATTGACTAAGTTATATAAAAATTGAGATAGCCTATGTTACAGTATGCTGTTAAATCTCAACACAATGAGTCCATAACAGGGGCATTGTCCTCTTATTTTGATGCTCATCCTCCTGCAGAACCTTTCTCTAAAGGTACAAGTGGTTCCTACTCCTAATGGCTTTCTCCCTTCTTGTAATATCTATTTCTTTTTCTTGATATAGAGCAGAAAATTTGAGAGAACTGTAGCTCTTTCACCATCAAAGTGTCCACGAAGGCCAATCATTCAATTTTTTTTTTAAAGTTAGTATACTTCTATCACACTTTTCAAGTAATTGACTTTGTGTACATTTTGGGGCATTTCCTACTCATATTCAAGCTATTTTTACATTAAATTAGTTGTAATTGTTTCTTTTTGTATGACATGTATTATAAACTTACCTTCTCTCCCTACTGGAGAGGCCTTAAGGGAAGGCCTTAAGGGAAAGTGTTGGTCCTTCCCTTCCCTTCTGTGTCTGCCACACTGCTGGTTCATGGGAAAGGCTGAACAAATACCTAATTGATAACTTAGCTCTGCCAAAAATCCCTGGCAGAGGTGGATTGACTTTTGTCCCTTCTTTACTTTTGGAAAGATTCATCTCAACATTAGTGCTCTAAAAGTGTCAGTTTGCACTGGGCAAGTAATCTCTTAGATATAGCAAGGTAGGAAGAAAATCATAAGCAGTAAAGAGATTGACCCTGATTCACTGTGCAAATGGCATGTGAACAGAGAAACAAAGATGAGGGGAAAGAAAAAAAGAAGGAAAAGGATGACTTGGGAGCAGAAGGAATTAATTCTCTGGAGAAGTGGGAATCAAAATAAAATCACAGGATCATAGAGTCATGTAATGTTCCAGCTGTAAGGAGCTGTAGAGACCATCTTAGCTGACTTCTTGTGTCATTGGACCCAAGAAATTCTGGGTCTGGGAGCCAGGAAGGATAAAGAAAATGGCTCAGGTATCAGAAGACTGAAGAAATGCCCATTTTAACCTGATTTGGGGGATTTTATACCTATGGCATCATTTCCTATGTCTCCACGACCTGGCCTGGATTCATTTCTCAATATTTCCCTTCTTGGAAAACTCTTCCTCTCTTCCAGCCCTATCTCATATGCCAACTCTTTGTCCAGCCTTCTCCCTCTCCCAGGGCTGGTCACTAATCTCCTGGGCTCCCTGAGTATTTATACACACGTCTTACCATGTGCCTTATCATGACATGACATGCCTGCATGCTCAGTCATGTCTGGCTCTTTGCAACCTCATGGGCTGTAACCTGCCAGGCTCCTCTGTTTATGGGATTATCCTAACAAGAATACTGGAGTGGATTGCCTTACCACTGAGGTACATGGGAAGCCCTTCCTTATCATACATTATTATAATTATAATTTCCTTGAGAGCACCTCATTGAGAGCCTCAGAGGCAGAATTTGTGTGAATGTCTTTTTTAATCCCTACTAATGTCTGGCACAGTGCCTCCTGGCTTCTCCATAACTATTGAACTAATGAGTAGATGAATGAATGAATGAGCCATTTGAAATTTTCTCTCTCCTCACGAATTATAAGATATGGGAAGAATATCAACTCATCTCTGAGTAGAGGATAGGTAAGTAGCCCAATTTATATTGGTGAAAAGTTTTAATTTTCTAAAACTAAATGAATCTGTAATATGCCTACTTGTAGGCCATTTAAGCTACAAATTCCGTTTACTCTACTGACAATACTCTACTGTCTCTCTTAACAGTGGTTAACTTATTTAAAATTGCTACCTACCCCCATGCTGAAATCTTTGCCCCCTTTTTCCTTCTCTTTTTTCCTATAGAATCATCACCTTCAAACTCACTATCCATTAATTTATTGGGTTTATTGTTTATCCCCTTCACTAAAATGTAAGCTGCCCAAGACCTGAAATTTTGGTCTGTTCACTGCAGCATCCAGGACACCTAGAAGAGGGACTTATTTAGCACTCAATAGTTGTTGAATGAATTAAGGACTGGATGAATGAATAAACATGGAAACTGTTTGGCATAGTCCACATGTCCCCTGAGCTCTCGCCACCATCTCTTTTTGCTCTTTTCCCGTGGTTCTCAGTGGGGACAGGTATTCCCCCCAGAAAATGTCTTGAATTATTTTTTGTTGTCACAGCGCAGGGGAAAAGGAGTAATATCACTACTGTTATTTAGTTGGGGTTACTGCTAAACATGTTATAATGCACAGGACACCCCTCTGCCCAACAAAAAAGTATCCAGCCCCAAACTGTCCAGTCCCTGATGGCTCAGATGGTAAAGAATCTGCCTGCAATGCAGGAGACCTGGATTCAATCCCTTGGTTAGGAAGATCCCCCTGGAGAAGGGAATGGCTACCACTCTAGTATATGTCAATAGGACCCAAAATGAGAAACCCAGCTTTGTTCAATCCACTCCAACAATGCTGAATTACTTGTAGTTCCCCAAATGCTCTCAGTTTTGAAAACTTGCACTACATGGCACACGCTATTTGCTCTACTTGAAATGATCTTCGAATTTTATTTCTCTGATGAATATTCATATTTCGAGCTTCGGCTCAAATATCGCCCTTTTCTTTCTTATTTCTTTATTCATTTTTGGCTGCACTGGCTCTTCACTGCTGTACACGGGCTTTCTCTAGTTGTAGCAAGCAGGGGCTACTCTTCATTGAAGTGTGCAGGCTTCTCACGGCAGTAGCTTTTCTTGTTGCAAAGCACAGGCTCTAGGCAAGGGGGCTCAGTAGTTGTGGTGATGGGCTTCGTTGCTCCCCAGTATGTGGGATCATCCCATACCAAGGATCAGACCTCTATCCTCTGCATTGGCAGGTAGATTCTTAACCACTGGGCCACCTGAGAAGTTCTCACCTTTTCCTAGAAGCTTCCCTCACCCCTCAAAGCAGAGTGAAGTGCTTATCTTTTTCTGTGTTTTCTGGACAAAATAAATAAATAAATAACATCTTGTTCATTCCTCTATTGTAGCATTTAACCATATGCTTGCATTTGTAACTTCCTTTTAATCTTTCTGTTTTAAATATGAACCAGTGAAAAGCAGAAACTGATTACTTTCAGAATCCCCATTGACTATCCCAAGTTCTGGGTTTCCCTGGTGGCTCAGAAAGTAAAGTATCCACCTGCTCTGCAGGAGACCTGGGCTAGATCGCTAGGTTAGGAAGATCTCCTGGAGAAAGGAATGGCTACCCACTCCAGTATTCTTGCCTGGAGAATTCCACGGACAAAGAAGCCTGGTGGGTTACAGCCCACGGGGCTGAAAAAACTGCACAACTGAGTGACTAACACTTTCACTTCTTTACTTGTTTTGGAAAATAGAAGGTATTTAATAAAGCCTTATTGAATGAATAAATGAATCATTTAGATGATAGAGACATCATAAAAGCTTCCCCCTATCCATGTCTCTATTTCAAATTATTTTCTCCCATCTCTAAACTACTATAAGCTCTTATCATCTGTGTCACAAAATACGTGCATAATTACTCAGTGTTCATGTTATTTTGTTTCCCAGAAAATTACCTACTGAGGTGTTGGAATATTTGAGATTATAACTTTTCAGTGGTCCTCTCCTTCATAATAGTAGAATGTAGTTGACACTAAGATATAAATCCAATAAGGTACTTGATTTGCACTCACTAACTCTAACCACACAACATCAGTAGAAGGATTAGAAGTTAATCTAGTTTAACCTAACCATGCGGGGAAACCTATCAAGCTGCCTAAACCTGGACCTATCACCTGGTGTCTGGTCATCATTTCAAGTGTCTGTGGCTTTGTCCACCAAGGCCATGAAAGGATAGACTCCCAGCCACGGGTGATTCCTTAGTCACTTCATTAGATCAGGTGTGAAATAAGTTTTTCTCACACCAGCAGCATCAGTTTAAAAAAAAGAGTCTTGATTTTGTTAAAATTCAATAAAAGAGGTTCAAATTGAGCTTCTGAATTGAGCCTAACTCCCATTTGCATGAAATAAATGAAGCAATGAGCACTATATTGATACTTACAAAATATACATTTTTATAATGAGCAGAAATATTCGTTTTCCTTTGAACTGGGCAAGGGAATTTTTCCAGCAATCAGATGCAATCAGTTAATCAACATTGACTGAAGCACACACTCAATGCAAAATGCTGTGTTAGGGACGGGAAGAGAATGTCATTCAATTGAACCAGGTTATATTTCAAAGTCTAGCTGCCTTTGAAGATATTACATTTCTAGCACCAACCTGTTTATTTCCTAAGCGACCCACATGCCTTTGTGGCAAGATAAACAGCTGGCTCTATTATCACTCATAATACAAATACATCACTTGGCTGTTGGCTACTCACTTCTCATAATGTTCTAGGTTTACTGCTGGGAGTTAGATTTGTACATTATCTGGGCTGGTCTAGTATGAGTTTAACTGTTCTAAATCTTGGTAGATAGTCCGGCTTGCTAAAATCTCTGGTAAAAATTGCCTGATAATAAAAATGATTGTTACTAAACACTTCCTCTGTGCCAGGCACCACGTAAGGACTTTGAAGATGTGATTCATGCAATCCTCACTTAGGTATAAGGTCTGATTCTTCTGCTTAACATCTGTGCTACCTTAAGCAATTTATTAAAGTTGTGTGTGCCTCAACTTCCTCAACTGTAAAGTGAAGCTAAAATTACTATTTCATAGATTTTTTATGAAGATAAGTGAAATAATGAATGAATGTTACCAGCACAGAATGCACTACCAATTTTTTATTCATTAACTATTATGCAAGCAGAATGCAAAGGTCTTAAGTTGTGCTCCCTGGGAAATAGATCAAGATGTCAATTTGCAAGCAGGAGCTTTAGTAACAACCTGGAGGGAGAAAGGGCTTCAAAAATAAGCAGAAGGGAAGCCTTGCAATTCAGTTACAACAAAAGCCTCAGTTCTATGTTCAGAGCATTTTAGAGCAGGAATTAACCTTTCAGAGTTGCTGTGGATTGAGTCACATTGGCTGTCTTTTGTGTCTCCATGTTAACTGGCCATTGCATTCAGCCTGCCCACAGGGAGAGCACATAAATTTTGGATGAAGCATCTCCATTCCACCAACTGTAATTCCTCACTCAATTAGGAGCAATCAGGAGGCAACCCTCTGACTGGGGGAATGAGTGCCATCTTGGAGAAGGAATCTTAGTGGCACACTACAGCATCCACTACAGTTAAATTTGACAGAAACCGGGAGTAGAAGAAACATTAAATTTCATGTTTTAAAAATCATATTAAATGCTTATTCATCATGTTTGTAAAGTCTTTATGGGGAGGGTTGGACTCTCTTCAATATGTTAAAGTCATTGATTTTATTTACTGCTTATTTTACATTTTTATAAATAAACTTGTCCATATAAGATGACTTCAGGCTAAAGGAAGCTGAGCTATCAGTTTGATTGGGCTGTTGTACTTGTCCTATTTTCTCCTCTTCTTTTGCTTAGTGGCCTAGAAACTGCTCCTTGGAAAGCATTCATCCCTTTCTTTTTCAAACTGCCAAACTGTCCTGCTAGGTGTCCTGTCTAATTTTGGAAATACATGTGTTCAGGAATTTCAGGAGGCTGGATTTTGAGCAGGAAATGTGTTCTGGGGAGCCACTACACAACCCCCAGTAGATCACATTTCTCAGGGAAATATTGACAGTTAGGGGATTTCCCATTTGGCTCATTAAAAGGTGGCTGATGAATTACCAACTCTTTAGGAGAATAAATTTTACAGTGAGTGCTTCTTTTTCTAAGTAGGATTTGGAGTGCGATTTGAAAAATCAGGGTGAAGGGATCTATGGTTATTCTTAAAACAATAACTGCTTTCTGCAGGCTATAAAAACTCGAATACAGTATGTGAAATACCTCAAGGGAAATGCAATTAGGTCGGTGACAGAAAGTGAGAAGTTAGTGACCACACGTGTTGAAGACTTAGGAAAACATTTTTAGAAATGGTGATATTTAAAATGGGGCTTAAAAAAGAGAGATTTTATCAGGTAGAGATGGAAGAAGAAGGGTGATATATTTTCATGTGTATCCTCTCTCTCTCTTTCTCTCTCTCACATACCAATACTCATATCCTTTCACACATCCAGCACAAATAATGTTTCAAGGTCTGATGTATACCACATGACCGGCGAGAACTGCACTTTAAAAAAAGAAAGAAAAAGGAGGAGGAGGAGAAACTGGTAAATTGTGTGGATTATGGGGGCAAAGAGAAGGGAAGGAGGAAAGAAGAATCACAGCTTCTGCTCTGTCCTTCAGAGCTTTGCTTGCAGTGCTATATGACATCTCAGACAGAGCAAGTGCCTCGGGGACCAAAAGAGTTAAAATAGTAATACTGGACGGTTTTTGAGTGCCTTTTGTGTGCCAGGTACATTAAGTGCTTTTCATGCATTAACTTACTCCTCATAATGACCCTATGTGGTAAACACTGGTGGTTTTCTCATTTTATAAATAAGGAAACTGTGTTGCAAAAAAGCTTAAGCTAAGATTGCATGGCCAATAAGAGGCAGAACTGGGACTCTCTTCCAGGCTGTTACTCCTTAGAATACAAACACTTATAACCACTTGGTATATTATATAGCACACAAATAAGAGAGAGCCAAAGATGAGTTGCAGCAAATTTTAAAAAAATAGAAAGAAAAGGCCTCTTTTGTTCCTTTTTCAGTCCCTTGTTGGCACAAGAATTTGCCAATTAGGAGGGAGTATTTTGACCCACCTCATTCTCTTAGCCACAAGTAAATTCCAGGGATCCCTGGACAAAACTCTGGGTACAGATCTGATATCATGAAAGAAAAATTCTAGGAACACAGCAAATTGTGACTACAGATCCACAAATTTAAGTAGGGAAATTCAAGCTCTTCAGTCTCTGGAGGGCTTAGCCCAAGATAAACTGGACAAAACATCAATGAGCCATGAATTTACATAATTCACCTGAAATTTTGTTATATATATATATATATATATGTATATATAAAACTTACAATGATTTTGATGGCTCCTTGATGAATTGCCTTTGATGAAAGAGGAATGATAGCACTTCTCCCCAGCAAAATAAGTCCATTAAGTCCTTTCCCCTTTATAATTCAAGTCACTGGTGTGGAAGTCAGCTTTTAAAATGGTCCCCAGGGTGAGAGAGATGAATTGGGAGATTGGGATTGACATATATACCCTATTAAGTAGATAACTAATGAGAACCTGATGTAGGGCACAGAGAACTCTATCCCATGTTCTGCGGTGACCTAAATAGGAAGAAAAGCCAAAGAAAAGAGGATATATGTATATGTACAGCTGATTCATTTTGCTAGACAGAAGAAACTAGCACAGCATTGCAAAGCAACTGTACTCCAATAAAAATTAATTTAAAAATAAGTGAGACAAAACAGAAAAAAGTAAAATGGTCCCCAGTGATCCCAACCTTCTGATATTCAGTTTCTTGTATAATCCCTACCCCTTGTATGGATAGACCTGCTTCTAATGAATAGAATAAGATAGAAGTAATGAGGTGTCAGGTCTACAGTTTGTTTATATGAATACTGCGGCTTCTCTTCTGGGTGCCTCCCACTCGCCTCTCTTTCTCTTAGGTTGCCCACTTTTGGGGAAGCCAGTTGCCGTATTGTGAGGTGGATCTACAGAGACACCTATGTGAGTGAGCTCAGAAGCAGATCTGAGGCCTTCCAACAACCAGGAGAACAACCTTGGAAGCAGTCGCCAAGTTCCTATGAGTTCTAGGTGAGCTCATAACCCGAGACAACAGTTTGACTGCAACCCCATGAGAGACCTTGAGCCAGAAATACCCAGCTGAGCCACAGCTGCATCCCTGACCCACAAGAAACTGTAAGACAATAAATGTTTGCTCTTTTAAGGTGCCAAATTTGGAAATCATGTTTTTTAATGCAGCGATTGATAACCAATATAATACTCAAGAGAAATCTAGGTTAAGAATAAAGACAGGTCATTACATTGGATTACCATTCAACAAAGCTGCCTTTGGTAACTACTTCTAAGAATTCTCAACAGGCATTTGTGACTTATTAGTCATATTCCAGGAGATACCTACTTCCCAAAACTGTCCCAAACCCTGTAACCAGCTATTACTTTATTTGATCTTCAAATTAATAAACCCTAAAGTGACACAAATTCACATCCCTTTGTATTCATTTTAAAAACTAAGATATTCAAATGAAGCAAATTACCTAAGGCCATAGCTGATTAACTGCAGTCTATCACTAGTCCTGGATGTCTTGAAAATCTACCAGTATTTTTGGACTTAAGGTCTGTGATCCTTCTCACTGTTCCATGTTCTTCCTGGAGATGATTAATACATCTGATCTATCTTTAGAAATTAATTGTCTTCTCTCTCAGTGACTGATGCCACCACCTGCTTCAACATGCACCCGGAAACTGAGAAGTCACCCTTAACACTTATCTCTTCCTCACAGCTCCATCTCTAAAACATCTTCAAAACCTGCTAATATGGCTTCAAAGATGCCTCTCAATCAAATCCATCCACTTCTCTCTGTCTTCATTATCTGCTATTTATATGAATCAAAAGAAGATGATCTATGCTTTGGTAACAAATTAACTCCAAAATGTCAGTGTCTTCACACATCAAAAATTTATCTCACTGCTACTGAACATAAATCAAGCTTCCACCCGCCACCTTGGAGCTCTGCCATCTGGCACTCAGGCTCAGCAAGGTCACCACAGCAAGAGAAGAGAAAGACAAAGACAGCTCACCCCCTGCCTCTGCCCAGAAGCAACACACAGCAATCTGCTCAGATGCCACTAGCTACAGCTAGTTACATGAGGTAATTTAACTACAGAGTACACTGAAAAAAAAAAAAGAAGAAGCAACCAGGCATTTGGTCAGTACCAAGTACTCTATCCTATCAACTTAGACAAAAGGACCATCTCTGGCTTGGACCCCACAATAACCTCTTTACTGGTATCTCATTTTGCACCCTTACCTATCTCTTAGCTCTTCTTTCGAGAACAATGGTTTTGACTGAACACCTGAAAGATCTGAGGGGTTGTCGTCGGCTTCCTGTTGTTGCTTTTAGAATATGAACACAATCCCTCAGCACAGCACGCACAGCCCATCTGGTGTGGCCCCTGCCTGTCCCGTGTGACTGGTCTTCATTTATACCTCCCCTCACACCCTGTGACTTCCCCCGTGAGAGCCACACTGACCCTCTACTTTCAATGGTGTTGCTGCCTCCTGGGCCAGTTCAGTCAATCAAGGTAGATCTGGGTTTGAAGATCAAAAAAGATGACGATGGCTTTTCTTAGTTGGGTCAGCCAATAGGCAATGTGAAGGATATATACAAGCTAGCGGTAGAAGAGGCATTGTTACCCATTACCTTCTAATTCCTCATAGGAGGCACAGAAGTTAGGTTGTCGATTTAGCCACTCACAGTGAAGAATATGCTAGATCACAGAAACTCAAAGTTGAGGCTCTTGCATATCCTACCATCCAGCTGGGTGGGGACCACATTAGCACATGCTTTCCTATTACCATGTAATGTCTTTTTTTTCTTTTTTTTTTTTGCTGCAGAGCAATTATATACATTCCTATTCTATTTTTTTCTATACTTTCAGGCATTCCATACCTTTCACCATGAGGTCTTTGCATAATTTCTTGTTTCTTTCCAGAATATTCTTCCTTTGTTTCTTCAGTCAATTGACAAAGCTGGCTTAAAACTCAACATTCAAAAAACTAAGATCATGGCATTCTGGTCCCATCACTTCATGGCAAATAGATGGGGAAACAATGGAAACTGTGACAGACTTTATTTTCTTGGGCTCCAAAATCACTGTGGACAGTAACTGCAGCCATGAAATTAAAAGACACTTACTCCTTGAAAGAAAAGCTATGACAAACCTAGACAGCATATTAAAAAGCAGAGACATCACTTTGCCAACAAAGGTCTGTATAGTAAAAACTATGATTTTTTTCAGTAGTCAAGTACAGTTGTGAGAGTCGGACCATAAAGAAGGATGAGTGCCAAAGAATTGATGCTTTTGAACTGTGGTGTTGGAGAAGACTCTTGAGAGTCCCTTGAACAGCAAAGAGGTCAAACCAGTCAATCCTAAAGGAAATCAACCCTGAATATTCATTGGAAGGACTGATGCTGGAGCTGAAGCTCCAGTACTTTGACCACTTGATGTGAAGAGCTGACCAACTTGTTGGAAAAGACCCTGATCCAGGGAAAGGCTGAAGGTAGGAGGAGAAGGGGGCGACAGAGGATGACATGGTTGGATGGCATCACCAACTCAATGGACATGAGTTTGAGCAAATTCTGGGAGATAGTGAAGGATAGGAAAGGCTGGTACACTGCCATAGGGTCACCAAAGGTCAAACATGACTGAGCAACTGAACAACAACAACTCCTTTTTTACCTCACCATCCCCTAAGACATGTTTTTATGGCATCAGTGACCTCCCCTTCATAGCATCATCACATTTGCAGTTTCACAATTATTTGTGTGGTATTAGATTAGTCAATAGTCCTCTTCACAAAATTGTAAACATCCCAAAGGCAGGAATCAATTATAGTTTTGTTCCTGTTGGATGCCTAAGCTTTGTATAGTGCCAACAAATGGCAGCTCTCAGGATTTCTTGAATAAATACATCTGGAGTATAGAGCTTTCCTTTATCTTCTCCTTTCTTGACTTCACTATACATAAAATCTATTTTAATCTCAAACGTCATCATGTTAATTCTTTTCTGAAAACCATCAATGACTCCTCACCACTCAATGAGGGAGTCTAAGCTTGCCATGACTTTCAAGTAAGGCCTCTGAGTTTACCTATTTGTACCTGTTCTATAATTATCAGAAGTGACCTCCTTTCTTTCTCAAAAGTGTTCTAGTTCAGTTGATAAATTTTATGGTCACCTTCTACAAATGACTTCCCATATCTGGTCCCCTACAGATTTCCCAAATCTCACTTCACCCTAATGCACCAGCAACACTTATCTGCTCATAATTCTCTATCAACCCTTGTGGCTTGTTACCTCCAGGCATTTACCACCACAATTCCCTGTGGCCAAACTTCATTCCCCTTCTCTCTGACTCATCCTGTGTGATTCAGCCCATTTCCTAACTGCTGCAGAAGGCCTTCTCTGATCCAGCGACCTCATCCCAACCCCATGGCCAAGTTAGGATTCTTTTTGCTTGGATCTTGCCCGGTCCTCTAATCCTCTACACATTATCCCATCATTGCACTTTCACATTGAATTGTAAATGCTGTCCTGTGTCTGTCACCAACCCCTGCCTTCACACACACACACACACACACACACACACACACACACACACACACACGCCCTCAAGGGGCTGGACTCTGTGTAATTCATCTCTGTGTACCCACTGCATACCACACAGTCGACTCACAATAATTACTGTTTGAACAAATAAATGTTTTTGAAGATTTTATTTATTCAACAAATGCAATTTAGTAAATAGACCATTTATTTTCCTAATTTTATTAACCCCAATCATTTATAACTTTTCATCTGATTTTCTATTCAGCATGAGCAAACCCATGATACCCTCACTGAGTTAATATTATTACAGCCAAAGCAAAGAAGTTTGATGTTTACATATGCCTGTGTTTCTTTCTCCATGTTAGACTTTTTAAAACAATAAAAGTAGCTTTCATACCTCCAGGGTTGCAAGCTTGAGCTAGTTTAACTACCTCTGGTTTTCTCCCTTGGCTCTAACCCTTCCCCTTCCCCTCCCCTTCAGCCCCCACCCCACTCTTTCTGCTTTCCCTCAGTCCTAGGATCTCCTGAGTTTTATCTGAAAAGCACATGGGGTACAATATGATTCAAATTTTTTTTTTTTTAATGCTTCAAACCTTTATACTAAATCTAATTCAGATGCTGGCTGACTTGCCAAGCTTGCCGAAATAGGTTGAGAAACTCTCCGGGGAATTATTTTTAAAACCCTTAAGTTTGAATATCATTGTCCTAAGATGAGACATATAGCATATGATAAATAACATTTCTGCTGAATGTGCGAAATAAAGTCTCGTTGCTAAGAAGGAGAAGTTTCCAGGAAAGAGCTCTAGACTTTGAATCAAACCCTGGTTTGCATCTGGCCCTGTCACTTCCTGGATCTGTTCACATGGGCTGTATATTTATCTCTTCAAGCCTGCATTTCTTATTCTATAAACTAGGATAAGAATGCAAGCTTCACGGGGTTGTGGGGAGGACCCAATGTGAAGCTGTGTATCAGTATTTCTCTAAGTAATGTGCTTATAAAGGGAGAGATTTTCACGGCTCCCTCAGTGTTGATGTAAATTGTTTTTATTATAGTGTTGCTTAACTAGGAACAAAAAATAACACTCGGTATAAATTCCTTAAGCTTGTAAAATTATAAACTAAAATAAATTATAAATTTTAAAAAGTCAAAGAAATTGAATGCCAACAAATTTACAAATTAAACACAGGTCAAACTACCAACTAAAACCACCGAAATGATTGACCATAATTTATCGTGATCGTTGATGTTGTGTACCGTCTATACCTTCATTCTTGATATAAATATTATCATCTGTATCCTGCTCCCTTTCTTTTGTAAGCTCTCTGAGTTTTCAGATATTCAACTGTAAAATGGATCATCAGACCACATAATAAAGGACTCAGTGATGATACCATATAACAAAGCATCAGAAGTCTGATAAAAAAGGGAAACAGAAGACAACACGCTTCACCAAAGGAAATGTCCCAGGTTTGGGGTCAGAACTCCAGGAACATGGGTGGACTAGAAACGCAGACTAGCTAAAGATTTATAGTAGGATTTGCCCTTCCAGAAGATACATGATGACAATTAAGGGCTTGGACTATGGAGGAAGACCTGGGCTTGAATTTTGTCACTGTCACTAATGTCTGCACAATACACTTAGCTCTTCTCAGCCTCAGTCTCTTCATCAATAAAACGAAGAAGGGTAACAACCCTTACCTTCCAGGGTTGTTATGAGGACTGAATCAGATCATGTATGTGAGATCCTTAATACTCTGTACTGTTAGCATGGGGAACTGAGAAAGACTGGAGGCCCTGGACAGACATGGGAAAAAAAGCAAGTCATTGTCTGCAGTCAAGCTGTCATCACAGGCTACGTGCTCTAGGGAAACTTCCTCCTGGCAGAGACTGCTGGGGAAGGGAAAATTCACAGTACCACGGACATATTGATATAAGCTCTTGGGAAAATTTGGATCTATGAATTTCAAAATATTGAAGAGGACGATAGAAGAAAACCATACTTTTAAACACCCTGCCTGTTTTTGCTGTTTGTAATATGTAGACATTAATATTCTCTGAGGACGATTTATTCTCTGATTTGGGAAACCCACCCAGAGAGATTTTTTTAAATTTTTTTTTCTAAAGAAGTAAAATGGCTTCCTGTTGAAACACACCTCGTTAGAGATGCTGAGGATCCAGAGTTAAAACACAGATGAGGGACAGAAAAAGTGACATCTGGGAGAAATGATGTTCCTTAGATTTCAGAAAGAATGGATGTGAGCTGAGAGGAGAGTTTGTTTTGGCTCTGTGTCCTGTCCATCTGGGAAGGCCTGGAGTGGCGCTGGGTGAGGAGTGAAGACCAGGAGCTGAGATTCTCGTGCAGCTGTGACTTCCGGAGATTCTGAGATGGAGCGGAGCCAACTGGGAACAAGTGATGAGTTGTGGCTTGGAGTTAGGGGAGAAGCCATTCTCCCTACCTTTCATGGGACCCAGCACCATTCTGTCCCCCTGAAGAGGGCCCGCTTTGGGGGTTACTAGAGATCTTAGTCTGTCAAAGGCACCATCGTACTTATCATAGTCCTTTGCCTTGGCAACAGGAAGCCTTCCCATCTCATGAAGAACAGCAAAGGAGAGCCGGAGCTTTGGGGAAGAAAGGCAAATGTTTCCTGGCAACTGCAAGGACAAACAGGCCAGATAGAGAATACATATGAGTGTGTGTAAGTGACCGGGGAACCCTTAGAGAGGGGTAGAGTCCTGGTGTCATGTAGGGGAGACGTCAAGCCAATTTAGACATCAAGCCAATACCCACAATTTAGGCACTAGAGTCAACTTGACGAACTACCCATTCACAATATCAATGAAAATTGCATGCTCACGCTCAGTCACTTCAACCATGTCCAACTCTTTGTGACCTTACAGACTGCAGCCCACCAGGCTCCTCTGTCCATGAGATTCTCCAGGCAAGAATACTAGACTCAGTTGTCATGCCCTCCTCCAGGGGATCTTCCCAACCCAGGGACTGGACCTTTATCCATGACTGGATCAAGAAGATGTAGCATGTATATACAATGGAATATCATTCATCCACAAAAAAGAATGAAACTCTGCCATTTGCAGTGACACTGATGGACCCAGAGAATAGGTCCATCTTATTGAAATGTCAGACAGATAAAGACAAATACTGCATAATATCACTTGTAGGTAAAATCTAAAACATAGTACGTATGAATATATACAACAAAACAGAAACAGAGTCCCAGACACAGAGAATAAAGTAGAAGTGACCAGTGGGAAGAAGTCAAGAGAGAGAGACAGGCAGAGATGTGGGATTAAGAGACACAAAATGCTATGAATAAAAATGGTAAGCAGCAAGGATTGATTGTACAGCACAGGAAAGTATAGTCACTATCTTATAATCAGATTTGATGGAGTATAATCTATAAAAGTATTAACCCACTATGCTGTACAACTGAGCCTAATACGATATCATAGGTCAACTATAATTCAATTTTAAAAAGTCAAAATACCAGTGATGCCCTTAGGGAAAATTTTCACAATGTATATGGTAGACATAGGATTAATCTCCCTAATGTACAAAAAGTTATTTTAATTTGTTTAAAAAAAAAAAAGGAAAGAAAGGAAAATCAACAATATGAAAAACAGACAAAGGATAAAAAATTCACAATAGAAAAAATCAAAAATGTCATGGAAAGATGATCAACCTCAACTGTAATCAAAATGTAAAATAAATTTAAAGAAAAGATATCATTTTCTGCCTATCAGATTGGCAGAAATGAAACAGGGGAGAAAATCCAAAGCTGGTAAAAACTGGGGGAAATTCTCACTGTTATATATTCTGGGAAAGTTTGAATTGCTACAACATTTTGAGAACATAAACTAGAAACATCTGTTAAATTAAGGAATACACAAACCCAATAATCCACTTCTGAAAATCCATCCTATAGGAATAAAATTGCCAGCACATATTTTTGTCACAGATGTTTATTGCCAGTGTTTATTGTTAAACATGCATTGATAGGGAAATAGTTCATTAAGTCATGATATGTTAATATGAAATGTTATACAGCTATTAAAGTGAGATTATCAATATCTATTAATCTAGAGAGAAGTTCACATTACCTTTCTAAGCAAGAAAAGCAAACCATGAGCAATAAATGTAGCAGGGTCCATTTTTATAAAAATAGTTATCAATCATCTCCCTCTTTAGTATACGGGTATGCATGTTTGGATCAACAAAAGCATATGGAGACAGTATAAGGATTAGTGATCCCCAGGGTTGGGGGGAGGTTGGGTGGGAGAGAAATAGGTGGGATACAGAGTATTTTTAGGACAGTGAAAATACTGTATCCGATACTATTCAATACAATGATGACAGACATCATTAGACATTTGTTCAAACCCACAGGATGTGCAGTACCAAGAATGAACCTTAATGTAAACTACAGACGTTGGGTGATGATGTGTCGATGCAGGTTCATTAATTGTAACAAATGCATCATTCTGGTTGGTGATTTTGATTGCAGGGTTGGTTATGCACGTGTTGGGGCAGGGGATACATGGGAAATCTCAGTACCTGCCTCTTAAATTTTGCTGTAAACCTAGAACTGTTCTAAACAAGGCGAAGTACTTTTTTAAGTGTGGAAAGTATATCCTAAGGGAGTGAAAAATGGAGGAAACGGTGGGGGCAGAAATCATTAATGGCCATTATGTATTTTCGGATTGTTTTATTTGATAGAATGGTCATGCAGTTTCTTTATTTAAACACATTTATAAAGAGGACAATGTTTTCAAAGAGAAGGTGACATCTTAGGCTGACCAGGCCTGGGCGGTGAGTCGGGTACTATTGTTCTTGTAGAGGAGCTGGGAGGAAAGTGACCAGAAGGGAGAGAAAGGGAAAAATTAGGGGTGTACTTCTCACTCATATGCGATGCACATCCATTTTTCCCTTTGGAAAGCCCTCCTAGGGACCCTGAGCCCTCTCTGGCTGGCTCCACGAGCTGCTGCCTCTCAGTATCGAATTCTTTCCATCTAACGTCTAGGCTTTGCACACCGCCTTCTTCGGGGGTCTAATTTCAGACATATGACATTTTCGCACTTTGATCTCTTAATAGTCTTCATTCGAACAATAGTTCAGACAAATGAAAAAGTGACCATGTTTGCATCCACATCTTTCAGCCAAAATCTACCACCCAGGAGCTAGCAGTGTCTGGGGGAACTGAGCCAGGCTGGACTCCAGCAAGAACACTGCCATTCCGAACACAGCCAAGCCTTCCCAGGCCTGCCTGAGGTAAATGCACATAGAATAAAGGTTAAATGAGGAAAATGCTATCAGGGTGATCCTTAAAAAGTATTTACATTTGTTCATCTCCAACAGTTAAATAAAGTCCTAGGGGTACAGACCCAGGGACAGCATCTTCCCATTGGAATAAAAAAAAGAAGCATCCTGATTTTATTACTGTTCCCAGATGTTCTAGAAACCTATCTGGTCTTAGAGACAATGCAGAACTACTCTTGCTTTTAAAGATCAAGTTAAGTCAATTCGGCTGCGGTCAGGGTTTGGAACTCTTGAGTTTTTAGAAAGGCAGGTTGAGGAAGTCAGGGCCTTCCTCAGTCATAACCAAGAAGGAATCTTGCTTTTGCTCTCTTAAGATCCAAGAAAGAAAGGTTAATGGTTAATTTCTTAGTCTCAATGCCTACCTGGTCAGAAGGCCATGTGTCTCAGTCACATGTCCATCCTGGAATTTAAATATCTCCTCCGTTCTGGCAGTAGCAGGTGGAAAGAGTTAACTGGCCACGCTGTTTTTGCCTCATCTGAAATTTGAGCTAAGTGAGGAGTACTTGATTGTCAGTTAATCTGTAGAACTCATTTCACAGAAAAATACACTTGAAAATCAAGGAAGAGTGCATCATTTTCAAATGTAGGGATTCAAATCATTGAGACTTTCCAAGAGATCACCAAAAGTGAATGGCATAGTCAGACCCAGAATCCCTGAGTGTCCTGAATTAGTTGTGTTGACTTAAAAAATTGTCATACCCTAGAGGTTGAGAGTTATGTTTTATTTGGTGGGAATTTTTAAAACTTCAAGCCTGGGAAACAGCATCTCATGTAACCCTGGTAATCCTGAGAGAACTGCTCTGAGGAGTTGGGGACAGGAATCAGGTTATAGAGAAGTTTGCAACAAAGGGCAGGTAGTCTGAACATCAGAAGTATATTTTGTGAATTTTCACCAGGTATCTCAAGTACAGAGATTTAGCGCTTTTCTTTGCATGGGAAGATGCAAGAGTCTGGGCTTACTGAAATCATTCCTTTCATATGCATCTCAGCTATCTGGGATGAGCCAGCTATCTGACTGATATCAGCTATCTGATATCCACCAGTATCCTATGCTTTTCCTGTTCTGAGTCCTGAGTTCCTCAGTGCTCACCTGAATTCCTCACCATAGGGAGTGGCTGCAGCTTCATGGCTGAATGATTGCAGGTATTGTTCTCCTTCCTGAGTGCCCTGGAGGGGCTGGAATTATGATGACTGTGACATCCTCGTTTATTGATATGGCAGGAATACTCTATGTCTCAGCTGCTTCTTTATGCTCCTTCAAATCATCTTATCTGACTTTGCCAGGGGAATTGAGAAGAGCATTCTGGACAGAAAGAACCTTGTACACATAGAAGCAAGGCTTGAAGCAGCAGGAATGTTCAGAGCTCTGGAAGTTTAACATGACACGGACATGGGAGTGTGAAGTGACAAGTGAGAGGTGGAAAACCGGCCATGTCAACAGATTACAGATTTTGGAGTTGGTTATTCCAGAGAACTCTTTCAATGGCAAGTTACAGAAACTCAAGACCAAACTCAGTTAAGTAATAACAACAACAACAACAACAGTAATACTTCACAGTTACTGAGCACTTAATTTTGTCCCAGGCAATGTGCTAAGTTCTCTGTATGCATTCACTCATTCAAACCTCTTTAAAATCCTATGAGGTAATTATTATTGTTATTATGCCCATTTTATAGATAAGGAAACTGACGATAGAAAGTTCATTCGAGGTCACATGGCCAGTAAGCAGCAGCACTGGCATTCTAACATAGAAAACCTATTGACTCTTGGAATTGGTAGAGTCATTGGGTAAAGCTTGCTTCATGTGCTACTAAATTCAGAAACCCAAACTTTGTCCTGAGGCTCTGTCTTGGCTTTATCTTCAGCTCTGCTGCCTTCAACAGGTTACCTTCATCTTTGGAGAGACTCTCTCCATGAAGAGGAAAAGAGATAACACAGATTGCAGAGCAAGAGTGAGCCCATTGCCCTCCCAACCCCTAGACGTGACATTTCTGTCTGGCCCTGGCCTGTCGTTTCTGGAACGAATCCCTGGGATGGGGAGCAAGGGGTGTAGAAGAAATGGGTGGGGCAGAGTCAACCGCATGGGAGGAATTTCCCAGACAGGGAGATGTCACGTCCCTCCAAGAGGTAGGGCATTGCTGGATAGATGACCCACCAGCAGCTGCAGAGAGGGCAGGGGCAAAATCAAGCTGCATTTTAGAAAAACTGGTGCATGATGGATTGGAGGATGGTAGAACTGGAGGTGGGGGCCAACTGGAAAGCCAACAAAGTTTTCTGGGTAAGAAGTGAACCTGAGGCTGTGGCTTGATGAGCAGGGGAAGGAGGCAGAAAGTCTGCAGCAGACAGATTTGGACATAGGTCTGGAGAAGTCAAAGGCAAAGACAACCCTAAGGCTGTATGATCAATTGAAACTGATAAGTTTGCAAATAAAGATGAGTGCATTCACTCAGTTTGGGGGCATTCATGTTTGCAATCAGGTTGTCTACCCAGCTAGACGGTAAACTCCACGAGCAGAGACCTCACCTGCTGTATTCACTATAAGATCCACAATCAACACCCACTGCCTGGCGCACAGTAGGCACTCACTAATTAAATGAACAAAAGAAAAGTGTCTACCCAACAGCCAAGTCCAGGTACCACTTGTTCAGCCGCTTCAGTCGTGTCTGACTGTTTGTGACCCCGTGGACTGTAGCCCACCAGGCTCCTCTGTCTATGGGCTTTTCCGGGAAAGAATATTCGAGTGGGTTGCCATTTCCTCCTCCAGGAGATCTTCCCAACCCAGGGATCGAACCTGCATCTCTTGCATCAGCAGGCAAATTCTTTGCCACTAGTACCATCGGGGAGCCCCTCTCACCTAAGGCTGCATGTCTCAGTAGCCTGCAAAGGGAGTATTTGTGCTGACACTGGTCCCCAGGCCACTCTCCCCATGACCCTATGAATGGATGGCCCAGCTGGAGGTGGAGGGGAATGAGGCCCTGAAAGGCATTTTGTTTAAAGTTATCCCAGTCACTGTGACAAACACCCCTGCCTCAGAACTACTAGCCTTTACCATAGTTTGATGTGTAATGTAATATGGAAATGAAAAAAAAAAAAAGAAAGAGATTCAAGACCTTAGTCATTGTTTCTCCCCTCGGGATCTGAATCAAATTAATTTTTTTTTTCAAATGTGCTTAGAGTTGATCATTGAAAAATGTAATAAAATGTACCAAGGGAAGCAACTTTATAAAGTTCTTCAACAAGGAAGTCCTGGGAGAAGGCCAGGACTGGGCCCCAGGTGGAAAAGAAAATGCACAGCCTGCATGTTTTCCCTGCCACCATGTAAAGCAGGTATCCATCTGTCCACATCTGCCTTCTCTCTCAGCACAGAGGAGCCCCCTGAGAGGTGCCCACACCCCCACAGAAGTGACAGGAACCAAGACAAAGCGGGCCTGGAAAGGTAAGAAAAACACAGAAGTGACAGAGTTAGATCAAACTGTCTAAGCAGCTAACAGGGCATTCTCAAAAACATTAAGCTACTGTCATTCTAAGAACATGCAGAACTTTGTATTCAAAGAACGGCTAAAGTGGGAATGCTCAAGAGAAGCAAAAGAAAACATTTTTATTGGAGGAAATCATGGAATCTGAAAATAGAACATTCTGGAATGGAATAGCTGCTGTCGTTATTCACTCTTTAAGTTGTGCCCAGCTCTTTGAGACCCCATGGACTGCAAAACATGAGGCTTCCCTGTCTTGCACTTCCTCCCAGAGTTTGCTCAAAATCATGTCCGCTGAGATTAATAGATGTACACTATATATGTAAAATAGATAAACAATAAGTATTTATTGTATAGCACAGGGAACTATATTCAATATTATGTAATAATCTACAATGGAAAATAAGCTGAAAGGAATATATATATATTTATACTTATGTATTATATATATATATATGTATAACTGAATCACTTTGCTGTCCACCTGAAATTAACACATTATAAATCAACTATATTTCAATTTTTTAAAAAACATAGAACATTCCGGAATAGAATGAAATTTGCTCCGGAACTCTCTGTGCGCAGCAGCTTGCGGAGGGGTGACCTAGCTCTCCAGCTTCCTCTCCCACTGCGTGCCCTCCCACCTCCACTGCAGACATCCTGCACTCCCAATGCACTGACCTTCTTACTTTCCTTCATATCTCAGTGCTTGAGAAAACCTCCCTTATGAATCAGAAGCTTACTCATCCCTCCAGACTCGCCTCCAACAAAGGCTGCCTCCTTTGGGGAGCCTTCCCTGATTCCCTAGGCAGAGAGTCACTTCCTTGCTTTTCTCTGTGCTTCTGCTCCTTTGTTCAATGTGATTTTTCACGCAATGTCAAAATCAATATCATGTTATGTTGTAATGATTTGTTTATACAAGCCTATCCTCCATTAGGATGTGGCTTTTCAAGGATAAAAATTATGCATTACGACCAAAAAAATGGGATGGGTACTGTCTATGTGCTAGAAAGCAATGGTTATTTCTATTCTATAAAACAACCCTACAAAGCAAGCACAAGATCTTCCTTTACAGATGAGAAAACTGATGCTCTGAGTGTTCCAATATGGCTGATTAGCAGCCATGTAAGACTCCATAGTCAAGATGTAAGACTCTATTGTCACACTGCCTCTCCTTTGCCTCTGTATTTTGTGGCACATATTTGGTACTCAGTAAATGTCTAGCAAGTGTATCAGTATTAGGCCTACCAATTATAAGTACCTTGAGAGCAGGACGCTACCTATTACTTCAAATTCATCTCTGGAGCTAGCTCCAAGTTTCCATCCTCTAACCTCTCCATAAATATTTGAATGAGATGATTCAAACTGTGAATAAACAGATTTCAGACTACAAAACCTACAAAAACTATAATTATTGTGTGCTTGCTAGAAATAAATGGACCTGTTAGCAGATTACTACTACAGAAAGAGCAACTCTGCATTAAATACATGGAAAAGGAATCATTTTTCCTAGCCCCACCACCAAACTGCATAGTCAAAAAACCTTATCCTAAAGGCAAGCCATTCAGCATCTCATGCGGACATTTTTCAGGTATCAGATGCTGGCCGGCTTGTTACAATATGGCTCTATTTCAGACCAGGTATTCATAGGCTTTACTGGATTCAGATCGAGAGAAAATAATATTAGGTAGTACCCAACTTAACAATTTTTCATACTAAAGTCATGTTTTTTCAGTTCATATTAGTTCGATCACTCAGTCGTGTCCAACTCTTTGCAACTCCATGGACCACAGCACACCAGGCTGGAGGTGTGCTCCTATGCACACCAGGCTCCATCACTAACTCCTGGAGTGTGCTCTAACTCATGTCCATCGAGTCAGTGATGCCATCCAACCATCTCATCCTCTGTCGTCCCCTTCTCCTCCTGCCTTCAATCTGTCCCAGCATCAGGGTCTTTTCCAGTGAGTCAGTTTTTTGCATCAGGTGGCCAAAGTATTGGAGCTTCAACTTCAGCATCAGTCCACCCAATGAATATTTGGGACTGATTTCCTTTAGGATGCACTGGTTTGATCTCCTTGCAGTCCAAGGGATGCTCAAGAGTATTCTCCAACACCACAGTTCAAAAGCATCATTTCTTAAGCACTCAGCTTTCTTTATAGTCCAAGTCTCACATCCATTCATGACTACTGGAAAAACTATAGCTTTGACTAGACTGACTTTAGTTGGCAAAGTAGTCTCTGCTTTTTAATATGCTGTCTAGGTTTGTCATAGCTTTTCTTCCAAGGAGCAAGCGTCTTAATTTCATGGCTGCAGTCACCATCTGCAGTGATTTTGAAGCTCAAGAAAATGAAGTCTGTCACTCTTTCCACTGTTTCCCCATCTACTTCCCATGAAGTGATGGGACTGGCTGCCATGATCTTAGTTTTCTGAATGTTGAGTTTTAAGCCAGCTTTTTCTCTCTCCTTTCACTTTCATCAAGAGGCTCTTTAGTTCCTCTTTGCTTTCTGCCATAAGGGAGTCATCTGCATATCTGAGGTTATTGATATTTCTCCTGGCAATCTTGATTCCAGTTTTGCTTCACTGGAGAAGGGAATGGCAAACCGCTTCCATATTCTTGTCTTGAGAACCCCATGAACAGTATGAAAAGGCATGTTTCTTAGTTGTATTGTGTAAAACAGCAGGGTCATTTCCCAATTGCATGTGGGAGAGCATAATAAGAGTCCTTTTGGGAGGAAAATATTTGCACTAGCTGTGATCCTCTCTGCTGGCTCCAGATGCTGAAGTTTACTTGCTGTCAGTACAGCAAACACTTGTCCAGCTCCACCTTTTATCTCTCTGGAAAAGAACATAAGCCAAACTTTTAAATTTTCAAAGCAAAATGGCAGCTTAGCTCCCATATACCTGTGTAGACTTTAGGTATGTGACTTTTGCACCAGGCAAATAGCCCACCTTCCCCCAGACACCATGATCAGTTTTTAGACAATTCAGTCATTTTAATTGCCTGAGATTCTGCCCTGGCCTAACCCTCCAATAAGTCACCACTCTGAGAGCTCAGAGACATTGTTTAATAGTCACACACGGGGTTCATTCTGAATATTCAGGTCTTATTTGTATATTGTTAGAAGATCAGAAGGCAAAATTCTTGGGTCATATTAACATCCAGAATATATCTGTTCATTCATTTAGCAGATAGTTGTTGCCTAACGAGAGTCAGTGCATTTTTTTTGAGATTGCATCCAAGTACTGCATTTCGGACTCTTTTGTTGACCATGATGGCTACTCCATTTCTTCTGAGGGATTCCTGCCCGCAGTAGTAGATGTAATGGTCATCTGAGTTAAATTCACCCATTCCAGTCTATTTTAGTTCACTGATTCCTAGAATGTCGATGTTCACCCTTGCCATCTCTTGTTTGACCACTTCCAATTTGCCTTGATTCATGGACCTGACATTCCAGGTTCCTATGCAATACTGCTCTTTACAGCATCGGATCTTGCTTCTATCACCAGTCACATCCACAGCTGGGTATTGTTTTTGCATTGGCTCCATCCCTTCATTCTTTCTGGAATTATTTCTCCACTGATCTCCAGTAGCATTTTGGGCAACTAAGGACCTGGGGAGTTCCTCTTTCGGTATCCTATCATTTTGCCTTTTCAGAGAAGCTCTATACAGTCAACAAAAATAAGACCAGGAGCTGACTGTGGCTCAGATCATGAACTCCTTATTACCAAATTCAGACACAAATTGAAGAAAATAGGGAAAACCACTAGACCATTCAGGTATGACCTAAATCAAATGCCTTAGATTATACAGTGGAAGTGAGAAATAGATTTAAGGGCCTAGATGTGACAGACAGAGTGCCTGATGAACTATGGAATGAGGTTCGTGACATTGTTCAGGAGACAGGGATCAAGACCATCCCCATGGAAAAGAAATGCAAAAAAGCAAAATGGCTGTCTGGGAAGGCCTTACAAATAGCTGTGAAAAGAAGAGAGGCGAAAAGCAAAGGAGAAAAGGAAAGATATAAGCATCTGAGTGCAGAGTTCCAAAGAATAGCAAGAGGAGATAATAAAGCCTTCCTCAGCGATCAATGCAAAGAAATAAGAGGAAAAGAACAGAATGGGAAAGACTAGAGATCTCTTTAAGAAAATTAGAGATACCAAGGGAACATTTCATGCAAAGATGGGCTCGATAAAGGACAGAAATGGTCTGGACCTAACAGAAACAGAAGATATTAAGAAGAGGTGGCAAGAATACACGGAAGAACTGTACAAAGAAGATCTTCACGACCCAGATAATGATGATGATGTGATCACTAATCTAGAGCCAGACATCTTGGAATGTGAAGTCAAGTGGGCCTTAGAAAGCATCACTACGAACAAAGCTAGTGGAGGTGATAGAATTCCAGTGGAGCTGTTTCAAATCCTGAAAGATGATGCTGTCAAAGTGCTGCACTCAATATGCCAGCAAGTTTGGAAAACTCAGAAGTGGCCACAGGACTGGAAAAGGTCAGTTTTCATCCCAATCCCAAAGAAAGGTAATGCCAAAGAATGCTCAAACTACCACACAATTGCATTCATCTCACATGCTAGTAAAGTAATTCTCACAATTCTCCAAGCCAGGCTTCAGCAATACGTGAACTGTGAACTCCCTGATGTTCAAGCTGGTTTTAGAAAAGGCAGAGGAACCAAAGATCAAATTGCCAACATTTTCTGGATCATGGAAAAAGCAAGAGAGTTCCAGAAAAACATCTACTTCAGCTTTATTGACTATGCCAAAGCCTTTGACTGTGTGGATCACAGCAAACTGTGGAAAATTCTGAAAGAGATGGGAATACCAGACCACCTGACCTGCCTCTTGAGAAATCTGGATGCAGGTCAGGAAGCAACAGTTGGAACTGGACATGGAACAACAGACTGGTTCCAAATAGGAAAAGGAGTACATCAAGGCTGTATATTGTCACCCTGCTTATTTAACTTATATGCAGAGTACATCATGAGAAACGCTGGACTGGAAGAAGCACCAGCCTGAATCAAGATCACCGGGAGAAGTATCAATAAGCTCAGATATGCAGATGACACCACCCTTATGGCAGAAAGTGAAGAGGAACTAAAAAGCCTCTTGATGAAAGTGAAAGAGGAGAGTGAAAAAGTTGGCTTAAAGCTCAACATTCAGAAAACGAAGATCATGGCATCTGGTCCCATCACTTCACGGGAAATAGATGGGGAAACAGTGGAAACAGTGTCAGACATTATTTTGGGGGGCTCCAAAATCACTGCAGATGGTGACTGCAGCCATGAAATTAAAAGACGCTTACTCCTTGGAAGAAAAGATATGACCAACCTAGATAGCATATTCAAAAGCACAGACATTACTTTGCCGGCTAAGGTCCGTCTAGTCAAGGCTATGGTTTTTCCTGTGGTCATGTATGGATGTGAGAGTTGGACTGTGAAGAAGGCTGAGCCCCAAAGAATTGATGCTTTTGAACTGTGGTGTTGGAGAAGACTCTTGAGAGTCCCTTGGACTGCAAGGAGATCAACCAGTCCATTCTGAAGGAGATCAACCCTGGCATTTCTTTGGAAGGAATGATGCTAAAGCTGAAACTCCAGTACTTTGGCCACCTCATGCGAAGAGTTGACTCATTGGAAAAGACTCTGATGCTGGGAGGGATTGGGGGCAGGAGAAGAAGGAGACGACAGAGGATGAGATGGCTGGATGGCATCACTGAGTTAATGGACGTGAATTAGTGAACTCCGGGAGATGGTGATGGACAGGGAGGCCTGGCGTACTGCGATTCATGGGATTGCAAAGAGTCGGACACGACTAAGCAACCGAACTGAACTGACTGAACAAGAGTCAGACCTCCATCTGTCCGACCCATAGCCACAGAGAACACACTTGAGGTTACCAAGGCTGTGGGGAGGGGGAGAGGGATGGACTGGGAGTTTGGGGTTAGTAAATACAAACTAGTGCATTTATAATGGATGAGCAACAAGGTCCTACTCTATAGCATAGGGAATTATATCCCATCTCCTGGGATAAAGCATAATGGAAAAGAATATTAAAAAAAGAATATATATATGTGCATAACTGAACCACTTTGCTCTACAGCAGAAATTAGTGCAACAATGTAAATCAACTATACCTCAATAAAAATAAAGAAAAAGAACCAGACTGTCTAAGTTTACCTTCTAGCTTCTTAACTTACTAACTTTGTGACCTTGGGCAATTTATTTAACTCCAGAGTTCCACCTCTGTTCCTTCTCTGTTAAAGGTGGATAATATTAATAGCAGCCCCCACTCCAAACGGCTATTTATTAGATATAAGTACTTGTAAGAGTTTCTGGCATTCCATAATTTTAGTTATTATCATTGTTATTATTATTACCATAAGTCAGGCATGATGCCAGATGCTAGGGAGACAGGAATACACGAAGCACATACGGTTCCTGCCCTCAAGGTGCCTGTGTCTAGTAGGGAAGACAGACACTCCTTGATGACACTAGCCAGGGAGGGAACAAACTACAGCAGCTGATCTAAGATACAGGGTGCTCTGAAACCCTGGAACCAGGGAGCCTGCCTTGGACGGGTGGAGAGAGGAAGGCTTCCCTGATGGAAACGGAAAGGGCGAATGGGGATAACAAAATGGTGCGTGGACTTCTAGGAAGACTCTTCCAGGCAAAGGAAACAGTATACGCTAAGACCTATGCTGAGTGAAGGGTCAGCGTGGCTCCAGGGCTGAGATGTTGCTGGCAGTAATCGTACTGCATACAATTCTCTTGAGATTGTTGAAAAGAATAATTGTATTTGAATCAAGTTTCAACTTCCCAGGTGGCTCAGTGGTAAAGAATCAGCCTGCCAATACAGGAGACGTAGGGAACGGAAACACAGGTTCTATCCCCCGGGTCGGGAAGATCCTAGAGAAGGGAATGGCAACCCACTCCAGTATTCTTGCCTGGAGAATTCCAAGGACAGAGGAGCCTGGGTGGGCTATGGTCCATGGGGTCACCAAAGAGTCCGACACAACTAAGCATGCACATGAACGGCGTATTTTTAAGCTATATCTTTAGAAAATAGTTTAGTTCCACTAATAATTTTGTACATTAATTTTTTTTTTCATTTCAACCAGGCAATGAGAACTAGGTAAGCAACATGTGCTCCTTTCTAGTCTAACTACAAAGGTGGGGCTTAGTTTACTAAGAAACTGTAAGAATTAGGTCACCTCAGGTGCTTTGGAACATCTACCCCCTTACTCATTTTATGAAGTCTCTTTTTTGTATTGGCCATTATTTTCTTTACTTTGAAGTTTTAGAGCCCCTTGAAACTTTTTGGAAATTGGTAGGATATACATACTAAATATGTAAAATCAAATATGTAGATTATGAACATGAGTTATGAGTTAGACAGAGACTGATTCAGAGAATGTGGGTGGAAGTGTGGTGGGCCCCGACCAGGAGGAAGAACATTGAAAGAGATTGTTCACGGTCTTCTTCTGGAATTGCTTCTCTTGTGAAATTGCTAGTGCCCTACCTCAAGGTTGGGGGTGGGGGGGTTCATTGTGGAAGAGGGAGTGTCCAGCAAAACCCATTTACTTTGACTCTCTTCATGGAATATGGCCAGATTTCAATGTAAACAGTGTATTCGTGCTTTGGAGCTTCTAGAAGAAAAGAATGCGTATGCCAAGCCTCCCAGATCTGTTTGGTTTGTCAGTTCTCTGGGGTTCCTTTTTCAAATAACTGATGCATTTGACTGTAAAACAAAGGAATGAAAAACACCAGTGAGTTTTGTTGGGGCAGCCCAGGGGCCCAGCCTCAGGGTTACAGCTTCCAGACAGTCTGACAGTAGACTGCCTGGAAACAGTAGTGAGAATGGCAAATTTTGTGGCCCTACTTCTTGATTTTCCATCATCAGTCCACACCTGCCCTTCTCTCTGCCACCAGGTCCCACAAGCATTCACTCCTACGACACACTTCTTGAGATGCACACCAAGCTTTTAACTAAGGACGGGTGGGCAGTAGGAAATCAAACCTGCCCTACTCTGCCCCAAATTTCTCCTGCCTTCTTTCCACCTCTCCAAAATAAACCTTTAAAAACAGACATTCCCCACCATCCCCCTTCCTGCTCAAGCCAAGGCAGATGGAAGTGTATTCGTCCAGCTTGAAGAGGACTGTGCTAAACGCCCCCCAGTGAAATAGCACCCCAGTACATAAGGGCAAGAGGAAGGTAGGGAGAAACAGACCAGAAGTATGCCGATATCTCTTCCTTCCAATCTGGGAGGGCAGAAAAAAGAGGCCTCAGGCTGAAGGGGTAAGTGTAAATTAAAACATTTGACTTGGAAATAATGAGATTCATTCTAATAATTATGAGGAACATCAGAACAGTGATTAAAATTCACAGAGAGAGCTTTCATATGCCCCATTGCAGAGAACACTCAAAACACCTCCCAAGGTGTGTTAGTATTGCAGCAAGGGGGGCCCTTTCCCAGGTCCAAGAGTGGGCTCTTGTCTAACACTCAGAAACGAATGGTCCAGGAGACACCCATGCTGACAAAGCAAGAGACTTTAAAGGAAGGGGTGCCCAAGAGGAGAGTGGGAGGATAAGGGGAACCCAGGAGAACTGCTCTGCCACGTGGCTCACAGTCTCGGGTATTACGGTGATGGGATTAGTTCCCCAGTTTTCTCTGGCGCATTGTTCTGATTCAAGGTCCTTCCTGGTGGTGCATGCCTTGCTTAGTCAAGATGGATGCCAGCAAGGTTTCTGGGAGCTTGGTAGGACATGTGGCATCTCCTTTTGACCTTTCCCAAATTCTGCTTGGTGGCGGCTTGTTCCGTGTTTCTTACCAGAACCTCCTATCACAAAATAGCTCGTGCAAATGGTTACTATGGTGCTTGGCCAGGGTGGGTGGTTTTCGACCGCCTTTTTCAAGACAAAGAAAGGAATAGGGCTCAGGAAGACACAGTCCCACTGCTGAAAACGAACCAACTGGAGGCTTTCATTTAGATCTTTGGTGTGTGTGTGTGCCCTCTAAGTCACTTTAGTTGTGTCTGACTCTTCGTGAACCTATGGACCAAAGCCCAACAGGCTCCTCTGTCCGTGGGATTCTCCAGGCAAGAATACTGGAATCTTCTCCTCCAGGGGATCTTCCAGACCCAGGGACCAAACTCTTGTCTCTTACCTGCAATGGCAGGGGGAGTCTTTACCACTAGTGCCACATGGGAAGCCCCTAGATGATCAGTTCTCCCTATCAAATCCATTGACATTTCAGGAATCAGTGAACTAAAATGGACTGGAATGGGTGAAATTAATTCAGATGACCATTATACCTACTACTGTAGGCAAGAATCCCTTAGAAGAAATGGAGTAGCCCTCATAGTCAACAAAAGAGTCTGAAATGCAGCATGTGGATGCAGTCTCAAAAATGACAGAATGATCTCTGTATGTTTCCAAGGCAAACCATTCAATATCACACTAATCCAAGTCTATGTCCCAACTACTAATGTTGAAGAAGCTGAAGTTGAATGGTTCTATGAAGATCTACAAGACCTTCTAGAACTAACACCAAAAAAAATGTCCTTCTCATCATAGGGGATTGGAATGCAAAAGTAGGAAGTCAAGAGATACCTAGAGTAACAGGCAAGTTTGGCCTTGGAGTATAAAATGAAGCAGGGCAAAGCCTAACAGAGTTAGGGTCATAGCAACCACTGTCTTCCAACAATGCAACTGTACACATAGACATCAACAGACAGTGAATACAGAAATTAGATTGATTATATTCATTGTAGCCAAAGATGGAGAAGCTCTATACAGTCAGCAAAAACAAGACTGGGAGCTGATTGTGGTTCAGATTATGACCTTTTTATTACAAAACTGAAACTTAAATTGAAGAAAGTAGGGAAAACCACTAGGCCATTCAGCTATGACCTAAATCAAATCTCTTGCAATTATACAGTGGAAGTGACAAATAGACTCAAGGGATTAGATCTGATAGACCGAGTGCCTGAAGAACTATGGATGGAGGTTCCTAACATTGTACAGGAGGCAGTGATCGAAACCATCCCCAAGAAAAACAAATGCACAAAGGCAAAATGGTTGTCTAAGGAGGCCTTACAAATAGCTGAGAAAAAAAGAGAACCAAAAAGCAAGAGAGAAAAGGAAAGATAAACCCATCTGAATACAGAGTTCCAAAGAACAGCAAGAAGAGATAAGAAAGCCTTCCTCAGTGAACAATGCAAAAAAACTAGAGGAAAACTATAGAATGGGAAAGACGAGAGAGAGATCTCTTCAAGAACATTCAAGACACCAAGGGAATATTTCATGCAAGATGGGCACAATAAAGGACAGAAGCAGTGTGACCTAACAGAAGCAGAAGATATTAAGAAGATGTGGCAAGAATACACAGAAGAACTGTACAAAAAAGGTCTTAATGAACCAGATAACCACAATGGTGTGATCACTCACCTTAAGCCACCCATCTTGGAGTGTGAAGTTAAGTGGGCCTTAGGAAACATCATTATGAACAAAGAGAGTGGAGGTGATAGAATTTCAGCTGAGTTATTTCAAATCCTAAAAGATGATCCCGTTAAGGTGCTGCACTCAATATGTCAGCAAATTTGGAAAGCTCAGCAGTGGCCACAGGGATGGAAAAGGTCAGTTTTCATCCCAATTCCAAAGAAAGGCAATGCCAAAGAATGCACCAACTACCACACAATTGCACTCATCTCACATGCTAGTAAAGTCATGCTCAAAATTCTCCAAGCCAGGCTTCAGCAATACATGAACCGTGAACTTCCAGATGCTCAAGCTGGTTTTAGAAAAGGCAGAGGAACCAGAGATCAAATTGCCAACATCCGCTGGACCATGGAAGAAGCAAGAGAGTTCCAGAAAAACATCGATTTCTGCTTTATTGACTATGCCAAAGCCTTTGACTGTGTGGATCACAAGAAACTGTGGAAAATTCTGAAAGAGATGAGACTACCAGACCACGTGACCTGCCTCTTGAGAAACCTATATGCAGGTCAGGAAGCAACAGTTGGAACTGGACATGGAACAACAGACTGGTTCCAAATAGGAAAAGGAGTACATCAAGGCTGTATATTGTCACCCTGCTTATTTAACTTCTATGAAGAGTACCTCATGAGAAACGCTGGGCTGGAAGAAACACAAGCTGGAATCAAGACTGCCGGGAGAAATATCAATCACCTCAGATATGCAGATGTCACCACCCTTATGGCAGAAAGTGAAGAGGAGCTAAACAGCCTCTTGATGAAAGTGAAAGAGGAGAGTGAAAAAGTTGGCTTAAAGCTCAACATTCAGAAAACGAAGATCATGGCATCTGGTCCCATCACTTTATGGGAAATAGATGGGGAAACAGTGGACACAGTGGCTGACTTTATTTTTCTGGGCTCCAAAATCACTGCACGTGGTGACTGCAGCCATGAAATTAAAAGACGCTTACTCCTTGGAAGGAAAGTTATGACCAACCTAGATAGCATATTCAAAAGCACAGACATTACTTTGCCAACAAAAGTCCGTCTAGTCAATGCTATAGTTTTTCCTGTGGTCATGTATGGATGTGAGAGTTGGACTATAAAGAAGTCTCAGTGCCAAAGAATTGATGCTTTTGAACTGTGGTGTTGGAGAAGACTCTTGAGAGTCCCTTGGACTGCAAGGAGATCCAACCAGTCCATCCTAAAGGAGATCAGTCCTGGGTATTCATTGGAGAGACTGATATTGAAGCTGAAACTCCAATACTTTGGCCACCTGATGCGAAGAGCTGACTCATTTGAAAAGACCCTGGTGCTGGGAAAGATTGAGGGCAGGAGGAGAAGGGGATGGCAGAGGATGAGAGGGTTGAATGGCATCACCGACTCAATGGACACGGGTTTGGGTTGACATATCTGTATGCCTAGTTGTGTGTCCTTGGTCAAGTCAAATCTCTCCAATTCATCATCCACAAAATGAATAAAAGAGGACTGTAATGTGGTTTAAGTAAAATACTGTGAGTGTTTGTGGTATGCATACTCTAAAACTCAACATGGGCCATGGAGGTTTCCAGGGGTCAGTGGGCTACTGTCCACAGGGAAAATACAGCAAAAGTACAGAAACCTGCAGACAATTGCCCTTTGTAATGGAGGAATATTGACTGAAATGAACTGGATGCTTCAGTCCTGGGTCTCCTCAAAGCACCTTGGCCCTGGGGTTCAATGGGGGTTTCAGGGTCAGAATGAGCTCCAGGGCTGCAGGCAGACAATGATTCCTGAACCAAGTGCTAAGCTCTGAGGGTGAGAGAGAGGCCTTCCCCCTCCCCTGGGAACACGAGCTGGCTGCACTCCCAACAGCTGCGTACACTTTCCAAGTGCTGACATTTCAGCCTGTCCCTTATAACTCACTTGTACAAATTCTCTGATTCCCAAGTGTGTGCGTGCTCAGTTGTGTCCAACTCTTTGCAACCCCCTGGACTGTAGCTGGCCAGGCTCCTCTGTCCATGGATTTTTCCAGGCAAGAATACTGGAGTGGGGTGCCATTTTCTTCTCCAGGAGATCTTTCCCACCCAGGGATTGAACCCATGCCTCCCACGTCTCCTGCACTGGCAGGCAAATTCTTTACCACTGAGCCACCTGGGAAGCCCTTTTCCCATATCCAGTTATTTTCCCTATGAATCCACCTGAAGATTCTGATGCATCATGAATGAACTCACCCTCTCAACAAAATATCTCTTGAGCACCTACCATGTGCCGGACAAATCTAGAAGGAGGGGCATGTGACACACGTTAAAACTCACAGAGGACTTATATTCTCTGAAGCGGCAGAGCACTGGGCACAGCTCTGACCCAGCTCATCTGGGTCATCTCTTTGCAAAAGCGTAAACAATCCTTCCCTTGGGTTTGCATATTTTACATCTGGACTGACTTGATTATTTTGCCTGGCTTTTCTTTGGTCATCAACATTCTCAACTTTCCTAAAGTCTAAATTAAGCCCTTTTCAAAGATGACATTGTTTACCTACTTCATTTTAGGGATTAGAAAGCTCTCAGGTTACTGTCCGCAACCGCCCCCCCTCCAAAATTTGGTACCTTTTTAGTATCAACATAAATACATAGAATTAAAGCACATTGGTTAAAAACAATTTAACAAAGTGCATTCTATCCTGTAGGTAACTTTGTTCTTGCATTCTTCTGCTTCTTTGGATAAATTCAAAACAGGATACTCAAAATTCAATTAGGGGTTTTCATTGAGAAAAGGCCTTGTAAAGTTCAAGCTGTACAGAATGCAGCTTCGGGAGTGGTGTACTATTTTATTTTAACGGCGGTGAATTTTGTTCCCTTGAGAATACATCTTGTACCAGGTTTACTGTGCCTTCTAAGTAAATGAAAAAGGAGGAGGAGAAAAGAATAAGTAAAAATATTCTTTTCCAGAATTAGGCAGGCTAGAACATTCCAAAATGGCCACAGATCCTTCAGTGTTTCCCCAAGGGCTGGTATCTGGACCCAGGCTCCAGCTCTCCACGTGTGAACAAGTGGCCTCCTTACCTGCATCAGCTGAGGTCACCCTTCCAGGCACCGTGCAAATGCACTGTCATCCTTATTCTCAAGCTCACTGCAGACCTTCAGCTCACCTCCCTCAAGAGCTGCTCTCAACAAAGGCCTTCAAAATCCAGCTGCCCCAGTGTGATCCTCACCAGCTCTTCACTCCTCTCATTCCCTTCCCAGAGTTACTCAAATTTTGGTCCAGCTACACTGGGGAAAATATGGAAACAGTGACAGATTTTATTTTCTTGGGCTCCAAAATTACTACAGATGGTGGCTGCGGCCATGAAATTAAAAGATGCTTACTCCTTCGAAGGAAAGGTATGACAAACCTAGACAGCATATTAAAAAGTAGAGACATCACTTTGGCAACAAAAGTCCATATAGTCAAGGTTACAGTTTTTCCAGTAATTATATATGGATGTGAGAGTTGGACCATAAGGAAGGCTGAGTGCTGAAGAATTGATACTTTTAAATTACAGTGCTGAAGAAGACTCTTGAGGGCCCCTTGTACTACAAGGAGATCAAACAAGTCCATCCTAAAAGAAATCAACCCTGAATATTCATTGGAAGGAATGATGCTGAAGCTGAAGCTCCAATACTTTGGCCACTTGATGCAAAAAGCCAACTCACTGGAAAAGACCCTGATGCTGGGAAAGATTGAAGGCAAAAGAAGAAGGGGTGGCAGAGGATGAGATGGTTGGATGGCATCACTGACTTAATGGACTTGAGTTTGAGCAAACTGAGAGATAGTGAAAGACAAGAAAGCCTTGTGTGCTGCTGCCCCTGGGGTCGCAAAGAGTCAGACTCGACTTAGCGACTGAACAACAACACTCTTCAGTGTTTCTTGACCACAAACCAAGTTTTGCTGCTTCTGATCCTTGCTCTCGATCTTCTGTCTGCAGCATCCTTCTTCCACATTTCTGGTCGTTAAGCTTGTAACATCCTATCCATCCTTCAGTGGCCATCGCAGTGCACTGTTTTTTATGAAATCACTTGGAATTCCCCCAGTCTGATGAGATTTCTACATCTGTGTCACGCCACACCTCCCATAGCATTTTTGCCTTCTTATCTGTCATTTCACATTCTGGCTATGAGAGCTATTGTAATCTCCTTAGAGCAGAACTTGTGTCCATCCAAATGCTTAACCCCAAGATGCTGGCCTGTGATAGAGGCTCAGTCCTATGAAGTCAGATGTCATGCTACAGCACGTGTTTCCTTCTAGAACATATACAAGTATTTTCTCCCTTCTTTGTTCCTGTGGGAAAACTGAAGACTTCAGCAGAGCTAAAGGAGCTAATTATATAGTCTTGGAGAAGGCAGCTTGGAGAACCAAGGGTGCCTGGAATCTGTTAGAGCCTCAGGGTAAGCTGCTGGCCATCCAGATGTTCCTGCATCTTTACAGAGAGCAGAGTCGCTGAGGCATATGGTTCTGCTGGTGCTCAGTGAATGCAATACTTTCAAGATGGTCACATCTGGGTCTCTTGGCCGCACCAGGAATTTGCAATCCCTGCTGCTTCCAGGCATTCTGACCTGGAACAGAACTGGGGGAAGTGATTTAATGCCATGCTTTGCTGAGAAATTCTACCAATGGTAATGCCTAAGAATAGATACAAGGTAAAACACTGAAACCAGAATAATCTTGAAAGCCAAGCCCAGGAAACTGCCTAGACTAATCAAAGGAGAAAGAAAATATGGCTGTGCCTGGATACAACGTGTTTATTTTCTACAATATCTTTAAATCCCCATATATCCTTGGGTACAGAGGATGGTAATCTGAACAGGAATATAGAAAACCCAGTTTCCAGCTTGGGACCTTACATGAAACAGCTAGGCGTGTGTGCATGCAATGCATGCATGCTCAGTTGCTTAGTCTTGTCCTACTCTTTGTGACCCTTTGGACTGTAGTTCACTATGTCCATCAAATTTCCCAGCCAAGAATTTTGGAGTGGGTTGCCACTTCCATCTCCAGGGGATCTTCCTACCCAGGGATTGAACCTGTGTCTCTTGGGCTTCCCTTGTAGCTCAGCTGATAAAGAATCCCCCTGCAATGTAGGAGATCCCGGTTCGATTCTTGGGTTGGGAAGATCCCCTGGAGAAGGGAACGGCTACCCACTCCAGTATTCTGGCCTGGAGAATTCCATGGACTGTATATTCCATGGGGTCGCAAAGAGTTGGACATGAGTGAGCGACTTTCACTTTCACTTTTCTCCTGGGTCTCCTGCACTGGTAGGCAGATTCTTTACCACTGAGCCACCTGGAAAGCCCCAACTTTGGGTAAAATACTCAACCTCCCAGGGGCCCATTTTCCTAGTTCTAAATTCTAGTGACATGAGATAAAATTTGGAAATGCTACAGCTTATCTCAGTTATATTACCAACCCTCACTGGGCCTGACATTGTCTCCTCCTGGCCACTCATTCCTCAAGTATTTCCTCCCTTTGACTTTTTCCTTGTATTTAATACCACAGCCACCCTCTTCTTATCAGTTTGCTAGAACCCTCTGGGGTTGTGACTGCCAACTCCATAAATTCTGTGCCCAGTTACAAACCCACTGAGAACCCTCATCCTTCTTGGGACTCTTCAGATTGACAGTCAGTACAATGAAGCTGTTTCTGTGTTTCAAAGGTACAAGAAGAGAAGGGATTCCATTCCCAGGAGTTGCATATAAGTGAAAAAGTCCAACCACCCTTTATTCTGAATAACAAAATACAAGAAAGCTCAGTCCCAGGAAGACACTTTTCATAGGCATCTAACAAAGGGGTAAAAATCCACCTGATTTAATAATGTCTCACTTACACGTGAAATGTTACCATGAAACAAAGTAAGATTTCACAACCTCAGAACATAGATGATAGGATGTTTTCCAAAGGTCCACCTTGATAAATTCCATTACAGGGATGTATTTAACTTTTAGATGAAACAAATGTTAGGTAGGTGTCAACAAATAACTAGAAGAAAAAAAAGAAGCACAGGGATTCACAAGAGTGAGATGTTTTCTTAAAGAAGCAATTGCTTTATTCCAGCTTTTGAATGTTGCTTAAAAAAAAAAAGACAAGCACTAACATTTTTTCAAGGTCTAGTTCCTGCTCCATCTTGTGATAATTGCATTTGGTATGTCATGCTATTTAATAGCTAATACAGTAAGAACTGTATTTTAAACCCCATTTTGAAGCTGGAGAAATTAAAACTAAAATTAACATTCAAACCCATGCCTATCTAACTTCAGAATCTCTGTTCTGTGTTCCACACCATATGATAAATCCAGAATGTAACCTTGAGAGATCTTAGTTTTCAACCAAGCTCCCTCCTTCCTTAAAGTTTACCCTTGCTCCAGGCATGGCTATTTTTACACCATCATGGAGGGAGCTCTGTCCTGAGTCTAGTATTCTGCTTGGAGGACTTTCTTTTACATTTGTTGATAACTCATTTCAGGGGCTAAAAGCCTTTATGATAAACAGGCATTTTTATAAAACCTAAATCCCCTTTGGTACAAATTCAACTATTTCTTTCCGCCCAGGTGTAATTCATTTATACATTCATTCCTATCTGCTCCAAACATACTTTCCAACCTTAAATTTTACTGCTCCCTCTCATGAATGTTTTAATTAAGATTCTTTGGTCTTAAAATAACAAAAGAAACTCAAAGTAGCTTCAGTGAAAAAGGGAAATGGCTCTCAGCACAGAAAAGCAGGAATCAGTCAAACTTACAGAAGGTTCTGGATCCAGGCTGCAGAGTTAGCTAACCGTCTCCATTCCTTATCTCTTCTTTCGTTGTATGCATCTACTTCATTCTTCCATGTTTCTGCAGACCGCTGCCCCCACTCCCAAGTCCCCATAAGCAGAAAAAAGTCAAAATATCCCTGGGATCAAGTTTTGTTTTCCAGAAATGAGGTTCTAAATGGCTCAGCATGATTTCAATCAACTGTGTCCAGGTAAGCGGGCCTGTTCAGATGAAGCATCTTCAGAATAATGCATGCTGGGCCCCCAGTTGTTCCAAGAAACTACCAGGAGTCACTGCTGTGAGGTGACAGAGGGGTGCAGTTCAAAGGGTCATTCTTTTAAAACACGCCCTCTCTAGTGTCCTCTGTGTTGTGGACAATGTAAAGAGCTCACTCAGCCTGCAGGGCCCCCACCTCTCCCTGTCCCCCTGTCTCTCCACCCCCCAACACCCCACCCACCACATCAGAATCCAGCCCTTGCAACCCTCCAGCTCCAGTTACTGCAGCCTTGCAACTTCATCATTTTCGCTTGGCTCTTTCCTCTTCCCTACCAGGCTGAAGGTTCTTTGAGAACTGAATGCCAGTCTGACTCACCTCTGAGTGCCCATACAATTCAGCGAAAATATTTAATGGATGCTAGGTGTAGAAGTAAATCATTTCTCAGGGAAGAAGATGTTTTCTCTTCTGCTAAAAACTTAAGAGGGAGAGTTTTTATTTTACTTTTCAGCTTAATTGCTTTCTCTTTCCTGAGATAAACATATTCTTTCCCCTTTAACTGTCTCTCTTGAGCTCAGTTTTAAAGTAGTGTGATTATTTTCTGTGAAACTGAAGTGGCCATATATTGTCCAAGTGGTTAGTCCTGGAGAAAAAAATAAAAGATAGTGGGTAATTGTAGGAGACTTTAATAAAGGGAGCATTCATGAAACTGTGGACAGAGTTTTAGGAAACACTGAGAGTTCCCTGGTGGCTCAGATGGTAAAAAATCTGCCTGCAAGGCAAGAGATCCGGATTTCAGTTCCTTGGTTAGGAAGATCCCCCCGAAGGAGGGAATGGCTACCCACTCCAGGATTCTTCCCTAGAGAATTCCATGGACGGGGGGCCTGGCTTCTACAGTCCGTGGGATTTTGAAGAATCAGACATGGCTGAACGACTTTCACACACAAGGGGTAGTGTAGTATTCCTGGGCTTGCCTGAGCGGGAAACCTCTACTCTCCCATGCCCTGGAGGCCCAGGGATGAAGCGGCTCCCAGAGGAGACTGCTGCACAGTGAGAACCAAATGGAGGTGGGTGTCCGGTGAGAACTGCCTGCCAGGAGCCCTCAGAGGGTGACGCCAGCTGCTACTAACCCACCAGAGAGGAAGCCAGAGGAACACATACCCTGATCCTAGCCTCCTCCTTCCCTCTGATCACCTGCCAAAACACACCAGTGATCAAATCAAACCGGAAGACAGAGGACAAATAGCAAATACAGGTCAGCTCTGAAGGCCAAACGAGCAGGTGCGAGATTAGATCTGGAGGGGAACACGGGCCTGCTCCAACTTCCTCACGGATACACTCTCCCGTGAGCCACCGTCAGCAAGCTGGGCCAGCCCCACTCATTTCAGCCATGGAGGAAAGATCAGTACGCTTCATGTGGGAACTGGACTCACGTCAAATTCTAGGAGGAGCTTCCCTGATAGTACAGCTGTAAAGAATCTGCCTGCAACACAAGAGATGCAGGTTCGACCCCTGGGTCTGGAAGATCCCCTGAAGAAGGAAATGGCAACCCATTCTAGTATTCTTGCCTGGGAAATCCCATAGTCAGGGGAGCCTGGTGAGATTCAGTTCACGGGGTCGCAAGAGTCGGACACGACTTAGCAACAACAACTTCTAGAGACTCCCATGTCCTTATTCAACCAGACTGGTTATGACTTTTCCAAATTTCAATTGTGTGTCACAACTACAAGAGATCAAGGGCAGCAGAAATGCTTATGACCCCACACTTTAATGTGTATCACACGTTCAACCTCCAAGTCACAGAGGAACCTTGGGGTAAACTGAGGGCCAGGAGACCTGGATTCATGTCCTGGCTCCACAGCTCACCTCCAGGGAGGTGACTCGGAACAGGTCACTCCTCCTGCCTAGGACTCAGTGATTTTCCATCTGTAAGACTGTTGTGTCCATGGGGAACAGACTTGTAATTGCCAAGGGGGAGGAGGTGGGGGAGGAATGGACTGGGAGTTTGGGTTAGCAGATGCAGACTATTATATATACAGGATGGATAAGCAACAAGGTCCTACTGCATAGCACAGAGAACTACATTCAGTATCTATGTACACCCATGGCTGATTCATGTCAATGTATGGCAAAAACCACTACAATACTGTACAGTAATTAGCATCCAATTAAAATGAATAAATTAAAAAATTTTTAAAAATCTTCAATGATAAAAAAAGAAAAATAATCTGCAATGATATTTACCAACTGTTTACAATTTCTGTATGCAGCATTTGGTGTGTGCAGTTTAATTATTTTTCTTATCTGTATTTACTTTTTTTTTCTAGCTACATCAAAAAGATTTTGAAATTCTTAAATTGCTTTTTTCTATTTTTATTCTAATTAATAAATGATTGAAACTTAAAAAAATATTCTATGATAAACCATAATGGAAAAGAATATGAAAAAGAAAGTATATATATATATATATATATATATATGTATGTGTATATATATATATATATATATATGTGTGTGTGTGTGTGTGTGTGCATGATTGAGTCACTTTGCTATATAGTAAAAAATTAGTATAGTATAGAAATTAGTAGAGTGTTGCAAATCAACTATACTTCAACAAAACAGATTAAAAACAGAAGACTGTCATGCTGCTTCCAACTCCATCATCCTGTGTTTCTAAGTCATAGTCTCCTTTGCTTTAGAAGGAGACCAGACTTCACTATGTGGATAGTGATAGTAAGGTATCACAGCATCCTTCCATGCCCTCTGTTAGTACCAGAACTCTAGAATGAAAGTTTTTAAGGTCAGGGGTGATGGTTTTTCCCATCACTTCTCCACTCACTCAAATACAGTAGTTTGCCTGTTAAAGTGAAGTGCAATGCCAGTCACTTGGTTGTGTCTGACTCTTTGCGACCCCATGGACTGTAGCCCGTCAGGATTCTCCATCCATGGAATTCTCCAGGCAAGAATACTGAAGTGGGATCCTCCAGTATTCTTGCCTGGAATACTGGAATGCCCTCCTCCAGGGGATCTTCCTGACCTGCCAAGATTTAATTTTTTTTAGAGTTTATTTACTTATTAATTTTTAGCTGCATTGGGTCTTAGTTGCAGCAAGATTTTTCATTGCAGCAAATGGGCTTCTCTCTAGCTGTGGCATATAGGATTAGCAGTTGCAGTGCATAGGCTTAGTCTCCCTATAGCTTGCAGGACCTTAGTTCCCCAACCAGGAATCAAACCTACATCCCTTGCTTTAGAAGGCAAATTCTTAACCACTGGACCACTAGGGAAGTCCTTCAATTTCTTTGATTTTTGATCCTTTATTTTGATTCTTTCTCCCAATTTCTCTGAGTGAACCACAAAAAGGAGAACAATGAACAAGGCCAATAGAGTAAAAAGTAATTGATTCTTGGGGGTGTGTTCATTGTTTTGGATGTTTTAGCACTTTTAAGCCTCACAGTAACCCATTAAGATGGGCTCAGTTTTATCTCCGTTTCACCCACAAGGAAACTGAGACTCAGAGATGGTTACTTGCCCAAAGCTAGTGTTTGAACCACAGCTTAAACCTTGCTCTTGCTGAATTTAAAGCCCACCCTCTTTGTCCTTCTTGACTCTGCACATGTGCTTGATTTAGCTATTCCTGAAACTAATGCCTGAACTTTCGCCTTTGTCTTGCCTGTCAGGACATCCCAGTAACTTAAAAAACCTGCATTCGTTCCAAACCGCTACCTGCCCCAACCCCCAGGGGAGCCCCTCCTACCTCCCCTGGTGCTCAGGCCCTGCCCATCCTGTGTGTGTGGTTTGCACAACACACGCGAGTGGATAGCTGGGCCTGGACACAGCCCTTCAGGTCTTAAAAGAGTTTTACTGGCTTTTTATTGGCATTTCCTCCCTAAACCTCAGTGCAGTAATTCACCCTTCTGATCCCCAGGGTACAGATTAGCACATGGAAAGAAGCCTAGAAAGGTTGTGACTTGCCCTTTTGTCAGAAGGTGAAGTGGTGGCCAAGCCTCCCATCAGCTTCTCCTCCCTCCCCTCCTTCCTCGTTTTTACAGGTTGAAATATGCCTGACACTGGGATGGAAATGTAGCTTGAGTGGGAAAACTAAGGCAAAAGGAAGAAAAGGTACAGCAGGCAAGCACAGAAGACATCACTGAAAAGTGCTGGGTGATTCTTCAAAAGGAAATAGCTAAGAAGGGCGACTAAAGAGAGTCTTTCAATGAAATAATCTGGAATCAACATGGGAGGGGCAGCTCAGGTGCCACGGCCAATCATTCAGACTTCAGAGTGCGGAATGAGGTCAACAGCAACTGTGGACTCTGACAGTACAAGGGCTGGGATGGTTCAAAGCACAAGACTCTTAGCTCAAACATTTCTTCATTGAAAACTAAGCCATTAAGTATCCCCTGGCATAGCATATTGTATATGCCAAGTGTCTTCCACTTTGATATCGACCTGCATGACCTTATTCCTGAGAATCTCTGCTAGGACGCCTCACACATCCCCAGCCAGCCTGCTGGCCTCAGTGTCCACAGTGATGTTCCTCTCTATTGTCCACAAAGTCCCCAAGAGAAGCTTTTCCTATCCCTGACCATCTTGAGAACATCAGGGTCCATGCCAAGGGGCTGCGGCTGGAGGCGCCAAAAGCCTCTAGTCTATTAGGTGCCAGACTGCGTGTCCTCATCGACATTATGCTGCATTTTGTCACCCAAGCCCCAGAGGAAGTCTGCTTGGATCACAGTCTCATCAAGGCTGTCTTGAATAGCTTCCGTTGGCTTTTATGTCTACTGGCAAACCATGAAACCAAAATCCTGTCTGCAAGAACTTACTGAAGAATGCAGGGAGATTCTGAAGACTTTCCAAGAAGAAGGCATTACTTGAAGGCATTCCACATGTTTATTTAACAAATGTTTATTTAATAACAATCGTATTCCAGCCCTTAGCCCATGAAGAATGCAAAAGTTAAGAATGCAAAACCCACATATCTCAATTTTTTTCTCCACATCAGTACATTAAATGGCTATCTTCAAACACTCTTAGATGTAGTACTGGTTCATGATGGATGCATTGATTCTCAGCTGAAGAAACATTCCCCTCAGGAGAAAGGGAAAGGTATATACTAAAGATGTGTAACAGGCAATTCCAATAAAAAGATGTGCCCCTTTTCCAGCCTCACAGCCTCTCCCACCTTCATAAGACTGAAAATCACATTTCCCCAAATCGAAAGACCACCTTCAAAGGGAGACATTACTTTCCAATTCATAAATAGAAAATAATGCAAAATCAGTGAGACCTGGGGCATGGGCAACAAAACAGAATTCCTTCTTGCTATTGCTCTCTTCATGAGAATTATTTAAGAAAATTCCACTTCTCTCAGAGGAAGTAGGGGATTCCAGAAGCATATGTGATCACCCAAGCTCAGTCCTCTGCAGTAATGCAGCTCACCCAGGTCTTTGCAGAGAGGAATGGTAGAAAGAGCAAAAGAGGCACAAATAGCCTCCCTATTCATGTGGCATTTTAGATGACTCTCAGTATTTCCAGGATGCTGACAGTGGTCATTATTTCCCCTTACTCTGAGAGATTTTCAGTAGTGGCTGTGGTCCACCTGAAATAGAACCCCACCTTCTCATCCCACAACATAAAGTCACATAGAGCCATCAGGAGTGAGGGTGATGATGCACCACCACCATCAAATGAGAACACAGTTTCCTCCTCTGATCTCTTTTGGTTCTGACCTCATACACCAGAACATCATAAAACAAGTCTTGCCTACACAAGGGTCTTATCACTCAAAGCTAAATCATTACAGGCCTTTGGATTTTTTAGAATAATATAACTCAAATTTCCCTTCAAATCTTAAATACATTTCAGATTGCCTTTGTTACTGTGCTGATAGTGTGCTATTGGGGAGTCAATTGTAGAGAAGAGTGGGATGGAGGCAATTTTTTCAGCCTCCCTCCAAAATAAAACATATCAGGGAAAAGGAGCAGGCTTTAGAATTAGACAGATGTGTATTCAACCCTAGGCCATTCTCTAGTTGATGATCTTCAACAGTTCGTTTAGTTCTTCTATCACTCTGTTACCAATACCTATTTCACTGGCATATAGCAAGGACTAAATCCATTTTAGTAGTTCAAGGAGACAGAGAAGAAGTAACAGTAACAGAATCAACAGCAGCAGCTTACAGTAGTAGTGGTCGTTATCATTATTATTAACCTTACAAGGCAGACAATGTCTAGAAGAGACGAGATTAAATGCAAAGGAAAAGCTGTATTTACCCTTAAATTTTCCAGGCTACATCCTGGAGAAGGAGGGAAACGATTCACCCAAGATTATGCAACCCAGAGTTGCCTAGTGAAGATTTGAATTCAGGACTGTCTGACTCCAGAGCAGATATAGGTGCTGCCAAGTAATAAAGATGTAGAAGTAAGGGCATAGTAATGGAAAGACAGTATAGGATAGCACTCAGATCAGCTCAGGTGTCAGCCTAGTTGTGTTCAAATCCTAACTGTGCCATGAACTGGTTGTATAACTTTGTGGAAATTACTTAGTGTCTCTAAGCATCAATTTTTTTCACCCCTAAAATCAGCTAAGTGACTACTATGGACTGAATGCATGTGTTTGTCCCAAATTTATATGTTGAATTTCAAGTTTCCCATGTGATTATATTTGGAGTAAGGAAATAGGTTAAATGAAGCCACAAGGGTGGGGCCCTGCTCCAACAGGATAAGTGTCCACGTAAGAAGAGACACTGAGCTAAGCTAGCAGCATCCTCTCCCTCCATGTCCCTCTTTGTCTCTCTCTGGGTCTCTCTGTATATGTGTGTGGTTCTCTGTCTCTGCCTCTCTCTCCCTCTCTTTCTCTCCTTTTTGCTCCCTCTTCTCCCACCCATGTGAGGAATCAGAGAGATGGCCGCTGCCTACAAGCAGAGAGAATAGGACTCAGAATGAAACCTACCTTGCTGGAGCCTTGATCTTGGACTTCCAGCCTCTAGAACTCTTAGAAATACATTTCTGTTATTCAGGCCACCCAGCATGAGCTATTTTGTTATGACAATCCTAACAAATTGATACACTAACACATTACTCAAAGAACTTCTAAGATAATTAAACAAGATCTCATAAAGAGTTTTTCACCATGAGTTGATGCATAGAAAGTATACAACAAATGGCATACATTATGATCACCTCATGAGAAATAAGGTGAAGCAGCCAATCTGGTGCCTGCTAAAATAATGGTTCCATCGGGCATAAAAAGTCAATGTGGAGTTGTGAGGGAATGGCAAGCACTGTAGCCACAGGAATTGTAGCAAATGCAGAGGAAGTGAGGTTATGGGACGGCGTGTACAACCCAACCACCCCTGGGAAACCAGTGGCTCCAGACTGGAAGGCCCAGGTTGTTTAACCCTGGTCTGCTGAGCACACTGTGGTCAGAGGGAGAATCCTAATTGTGATCCAGGTAAGAAAGCAGGGGTCAAAACAAGAGGTCTTTGTAGGAGCTTAAGTGGAAAAACAGGACAAGCAGACAGATGGCAGGAAGATGAGGAATGAGGCAGAGAGCAGTGTCTGAGGCAGACTGGGGGAGTTGTAAACCATTCAGCCCAGAGGCTCTGGCCCCTGCGGGTGTGTGAGACCTCCATTTCCAATGTGCCTGCTCTGCGGTGAGGGGAAGGGCTGACAGCTTAAAGACAGTGAGTGGGACAAGGCAGGGAAGGATCCAGTCAGCAATAGTGCTGGAGGGAGCAGTGGTGCCCACAGGTCAGAAGCATACAATTCCCAGCCCACATCGTTGGGAATGATCTGTGGGCACCAGAAAAAAAGGGCGTTAGAGATGAGCATCAGCTGATTAGATGGGAAGGCTATTCATTCAAGGTCAGATAGCAGGAGGCATTCCAGGGAAAGAAAGGATTTGGAAGAAGTCGAGCTGTTAGCTTTTGATTTGTTTCTCTTAATTGCTCCCTCCAGGCTTCTAAGACCAGGCAAAAGAGGTTCATCCACTTAGCTACTTAATACATCTCTATTGAATAACTTCTCTGTGCTATAGACACCAATATAAGCACTGAAGATACCACAACAAAACGACAGACATAAAATAGTTTATTTCAAAGAGGAAACGCAGATAACAAATAAGCAAACAGAAAGACAAAATCATTTCACATGGGGAAAAGCACTGTAAAGACAATTAAGAAAGGGACTCTTAGAGAAAGTGATTAAATGGGTACCAAGATAGCTTCTTTAGACAAAATAAGGAAAAGTTGAGAAGAAGATAATGGAGTTGAACCTAAATGACCACAAACACATAGCCTTCCCTGAAAATGCTCAAAATTAAGGTCAGAAAATGAAGCAGAAAGTAGCACCTCCGTGGCATTTCTTCCCTTCTTAGACTTTCTCCCAGCCTGAATATCCATTTGGAAACCGTCCATTTGTCTTTTTATCCATTCAACATGTATTGAGTGTCTAAACATGCCAGGTACTGTGTTTGGCACAGGGAATGTAATATAGGCAATTGACATCTGACCACAGACCAAGGGTGAGGCAGTGAATGAATCCAAATTTTAGACAAGGACAGGATTCAGTACTTACTGTTGACTCCATTTTGATCAAAATTAAACTAGGGAGACATGTGTGCATGTGTGTTATGTGTGTGTTTACCCAGATAAACGTGTGCCTGGCAGCAAATGAGTCCACAGTCAATAAAGCAAAGTCTGCACATATATTTGGCCAAAGCACACATAAGGTAAATCTTCGTTTAGCACAGCGAAAGTTACTTCCACACATTCAGCCAAAACAAGGCTTGTTACACTCTGAAAAGGAAAGGCTGGGTCTGAGACAGTCATCCTGCTGCAAGGTTCATACTGAGCTAAAAATACAGAAGAGAAAAACAATGATCTCAGCAAGGTAATTGCCAATAGGTGAACAAATGAAGCAGACAGAAAGCAGACAGCAACTTGGCCGACCTCCAGAGAAGGGATGAGCTCGCATGCGTGGCTAGTCCCAGGGTGGCACCAGTGTGGTTACAGTCCGGTAAAACAGATTAAAACTGGTTATCCAGCCTTTCCTGACACTTCACACTCCTGGTCCCCGAAGGCATTCTTAATGGGGAGGGGAAAGAAGAGGTCAGGCTGTGAGAAAGGAGACAAGCTAGCAGGAAGGGGAATAGAGGGTCTTGTTTTCCAAACCTTCAAATATGGCAATTGATCTGACTTAACTCACATTCCGCCCCCCCACCCCGTCCCCGCCCGCACCCAGTGTGGATTTTATGCACCAGTGGCCAGCAGTGTCCAAGGAAGCAAGAAACTTTATTTTTGTTTGGGCTTGGCCAGGATCTCTGGGCAGCCAGCTTGTTATTTTATTTTAAGAAAGCGGCTGTATTTTAGTTGGGGAGCCTGTTAGGAGCATATTTGGAGCAGAGGTTTTAAAGTGCCATCTTCCAGAAAGATTTCGTCCAGAGTGAAAGCAGAAGGGAACTGGATGAAAGACTGGGGCGCATCACCCTCGATTCTGGTTCCATGGAAATAATCTGGGGGGTTGTCCCTTTGGGCATTTTTCATTCTTCGCCTCCACAATGCAGGTGCTAATACCTGAAACCACCACATCTTGCTGGGATCCTGAATGGATCGATTTACCGTGAAAACCACACAGGTACAGGCCTGCAGGCTTGCAAAGATTCTTCCCTCAGAAACCTCTCAGCTTGAGCCAGGAAAGAACACTACCACATTTTTCTTGGCTTTTTATAGGGTGTTGATCCAAGGATCTGTTTTTACATTCGAATGCAGCAGTCGCACTGGAGCATAATAGATTGCAGACCTTTGTGAGGAATCTCTGTGAGGCTTCGGCAGGCAATTGTGAGCTGTTGCAAAGAACTGCACTGTCAGCAGGTTAGCCCCTGGGCCCTCGGCCATGTTTTCCTTATTTTTAAAGGAGTCGATGACCTTCCACAGGCCTGTATCAAAACGGGGCGAGCAAAAATGCTGCCAGACACGGCGGGGTTGGAAGAGACTGCTTTCAGGGTCTGGAAAGGGCTTCATTTGGTCTATTTACTGTCATGGAAATTCTGAGTGTGACTTACAGGCCTTCTTGGCTCAAAGCCAGATGGAAAGGTTTGGGAAAAAAAGCGCAGAGCCTCAGTTGGGGAGTGAGCGGGGTGGGAAAGCAGCTGCCCTGGCACGGGCCCAGAGGGATGCAAAGAGCCCCGGTGCCTATTGTGCAAAGGAGATTCAGAGGGCCCTGCGAGTGTGGACGGAGTGGGCAGCCAGTGTCACTGCTCCAGGTGGCCGGGCTTGATGAGCACGCCAGGAACTTGCTCCAGTTGTTCTTGCCAAGCGAGGGCCCGCCAAGCATATCACTTGCTCATTCATTCATTCATTCGTTCTGTGAACAGTTCTTAAGAGTCTGCTGGGTTTAGGACGTGATGCTCAGCACTGAGAATATAGAAATGACCAACACAGTCTCTGCCTACTGTTCTGCAAGAGGAAAGAAACTGAAAGTGTTAGTCACTCGGTCTTATCCAACTCTTTGTGACCCCGTGGACTGTAGCCAGGCTCCTCTGTCCATGGGATTCTCCAGGCAAGAAATCTGGAGTGGGCAACCATTCCCTTCTCTAGGGGATCTTGCTGACCCAGGGATCAAACCCGTGTCTCCTGCCTTGCAGGCGGATTCCTTACCATCTGAGCCACCAGGGAAGCCCTCTGTAAGCAGACCATCTAGCAAAAAATTCTGCCACTACAGGAAGCCAGACCAGAGTCCCATGGGAGGGTCAGATCGCTTGCCTCGGCCCTTCCCCATGTGCGCCATCCCCAGGGAATCTCAATTCATTTTACCCATCACCACAGGAATTCCAGAGAACCCTGGGCTGGAAGAGCTCTGTTTTCTGCATCATGGGCCCAGAGCACCCAAGGGCACAAGTGCACCTGCCAGGTTCAGAATCTCACTCCCCCTCAAGTGCAAAGGATGGAGGAGCTGTCCATTGTCCCCTCTCCCAGGGGATTTGCATGTTAAGGAGGATTATCACTTCAGCTAAAGGCAAGGCTCCTCAGCACAGGCTTTCAGGCCTGAGCAGGAAGGGCAGGCTGTGTCAGTAGAAGAGAGACTTCCTAGAAACACAGATGTCACTCACGGTGGGCAGGCTGCCCACTCTGAGCTTTAGGCTGATCTGGACCTGGAAGGAGGGTCAGAAACCATCTGCCAGGGGAGAAAATGGCAAGCCCGAGCTGAGAAGCCACCAGGGCCTTCTCTCTTGCTCTCTGTCTCCTGGACTTGTTTCTCTAAGCTCCCTGCAAGCATGGACTTGTTTTCTGCTGAGCTCCCAGGTTTAATGTGTGTGTTGTGTGTTGTGTGTATGTGTACGTTTACAGCTTAAAGAGAAGCAACTGATGGGAAGCGTGTGAGATAAAGATGTTAGAGAAAAGACCCAAAGCAAAGAAGAGAGTTGGGGCTGGCTAGCCTCCAGAACCGCTATTATTTTCTATGGTCTGTAAGCACAGAACGGAGCTGAGGATGAAGAATGCCTTCTGAGCTGGGGGAGGGGAGGGGCCTGGCTCCTTGGAAAGGGTGATTAACACCAGGTTAACGGCACTGTCATTAATCATCAGGGTGAACTTGAGCCACTGGGGTTGATCCTCCAACCAGAAGTATAAATGAGATCTTTATTTCGGGAAATACTGAAACTTAGATGTTCTTCTCAATAGGATTCCCACCACTTTGGCTCTCTGTAATTCAAATGAAACTTCCGGAGTGACATGACTGTAATTGTCACATTTTCCACTTTACAGTTCTATTCTAGAGATTTCTAGATCTCTTTAACTTTGATGTATCTGCTCTGACAGAGATGAAAGAATTCAAAACATTGGACAACTTACATTATGAGTGTTGATGTAATCAGTCTGAATAGGTCTTTTTTTTCTTCCCAACTGTGATACCTTTCTTATTACTGAGATAGAGTTTGCTAGAAACAATTCTCATAAAAAGGAAACCTATTACTTTACAAATCCACTAATTCAGACATTTTCTGGAATGAAGTTTAGCTCTATGCTATCTGTAAACAAAAGGTTTGCTAAGGAAATGAGGACAATAAACAAAATCTCTGTCCAATTTTGTTTAGCCTCCTTGAAGAAACACATACTTGAAGGACTGTAGCAGTCCTCACTTACATGTGAACATTTTTATGCTACTTCAAATAATTCTTATCTTAAAAGCTGATCCTTAAAGAACCTATTTGATTATCTATTCAAAAGTCATTTTCATGACCCTACCCCCTATTTGAAATTCACAAAAATGCTTTTCTTTGCATATATTTCCCTCAGAGTTAATTTGAGTGAATGATGTTGATATATATTAGTCTATTAATATAATCCAGAACTGATAAATGGATGGGTAGGTAGATGAATCTAGAATAAAATCAATCTGGTTTATTTATATTACTATTTCCCTCAGATATAGGCCTCAGACATAGGCCTCTGGTCGGAGAAGGCAATGGCACCCCACTCCAGTACTCTTGCCTGGAAAATCCCATGGATGAAGGAGCCTGGTAGGCTGCAGTCCATGGGGCTGCTAAGAGTCGGACACGACTGAGCAACTTCACTTTCACTTTTCACTTTCATGCATTGGAGAAGGAAATGGCAACCCACTCCAGTGCTCTTGCCTGGAGAATCCCAGGGATGGGGGAGCCTAGTGGGCTGCCGTCTATGGGGTCGCACAGAGTCAGACACGACTGAAGTGACTTAGCAGCAGCAGCATAGGCCTCTGGATCTCAGGAATCCCTCTCTGGGACCTAGAAAGTCTGTCCATTCCTCTGAAGAGTTGTTTCTTCACCATCCAAGATTTTCTTCCACCCCTGAGAGAGTGCGGTAAACCACCAATTCCAGGACAACTCCAGGCCTGCTCCCTGGTCCTCTGAGCACCCTCTTTTCCATCCCGCCACTTGCACCAACCTTGGCTTTTTGGCCAATTATCCATTTGGATTTTGCTCTGCTTTGGGTTCGCCTCCCCAGGATTTGGCAACCAAGATTTGCAGTGAACAGATCGGCCTGTAAACTGATTCATGCTTTAAACTCATGCCTTGAGTCGTAACTAACCCTTCTTGGCTTTGACAGCCTGATCTTTTTCTATAACTTTTGGCAAGTCACGCTCCTGCCTCACCCAGCCCAGCCCTTCTCTCCCCCACCTCCATCCAGGCCCAGACTGGTGGGAGGGGGCAAAATCAGGCAGTCTCCTCCCAAACCCTCTCAGGAGTGCCTCATCTCTGGTGCAGGGAAACTACTATCTCAGATTTGGTTAGCTTTGGATTCAGCACAGCTTTACTTTCAAAAGATGAAATTAATGCTATTTAAGAAGATAATGGTACTCTGCCACTTGAAAATTTCCACTCCACAGCAAAGTGATTGATGTCTTCGTACTGAAATCTTCGTATGTTCCCATCTCGTTTTTCTCCTTTGAAATAGCAGCACTTCTTTTATTCAGCCAAGAAACTTTTTTTTCTTCCACTTTTCAATAGACCCAAACATTCTTCATTAATTTAATTCTGTCTTTAATACTTTCCCAAAATTTCCAAAGGTTTCTCTTAAAATATTTGTTACTCACAAAAGATATAATATATAAAAAAACAAGCACCCAAATGTTACCATTTTTTAATATGAAAAAGAACTATAACATAAATCATGCTTTTGTGTATAAAATATGAAGTAACGGGACTTCCCTACGTGGTCCAGTGGTTAAGACTTCACCTTCCAAATGCAGGGAGGTGTGGGTTTGATCCCCAGTTAGGGAACTAAGATCCCACATGCCTGGAGCCAAAAAGCCAAAACAGAAAGCAAAAGCAATATTTTAACAAATTCAATGAAGACTTTTTAAAAATATATGAAGTAAGGCCTCTGTTCTTACCATAGCTCCAGGCGACCTCTCAGTTAAGTCTTGATAAAAGTTTAGTGCCAGACTTTTTCTAGCTTTCCACAAATGAGCATAAGCATTTTCAAGCCAAATATCAAGTTTCCCTTGATTGCTCATTGCTTCTCACCACATATGAATTATCAAGAAATTCTGGTGACTCTTCCTCCAACACCATCTAAAATTCACTTCACACCCTTGTTTTCACCTGCACTCCAGACTCAACCAAGCTGCCATCTTGCCTCACCCGCCAACTGTGAAAGCCTCTAAGAAGTCTCCCCACTCACCCCTTCTGTTTAAATGGATCAATACCCTTGATGGCAAGCAAACAACACACACCAACTCTAGTTTAGTTGAGCAGAAGGACGATTATCGGAAGTCCCTCAGGAAATTCACGGACAATGAGAAGGCAAGAGGACTAGCCTCAGAGAGATGTTCAGGAGCCACTACAGTGAAGTCGTGGTCCAGGATGAGCTTGATCAGGATGTTAAGCTGCCCCTACTGGACACAGACACCTCTCTAGCATGCCCCTTGGGGAGTACTAGGCTCTGGACTCCACTGGGCCCCTGGCCTGGCCACCACGGCCTCTGCTGGAATAAACCTGCCTTGTCCCAGATTTTTGTCTCACTGGAACGGGATTTGCAGTGGCTGATGGAGCACTCATGTCCATCCCTTAGCTGTCAGAGTTTGGCAAAGGGACATCTAGCCTGTTCAGCTTCTGGAGGGGGAGGAGGTGGGAAAAATCTCCCACCTAGGTGGGGGAATTCCCCAAACACAGGCTGGAGGCTCAGAGGTTCATTAGCTGAAAATAATGATGTCAGGACTACAAACACCTACATTCCATCTCCACACAACAGCCTAAGAAAAGCTATAAAACTTAAATTAGATCAGGCTACTCTTCTATTTTAAACCTTCTAGTGGTTTCTCATCACCCTGAAAATACAGTCTGAACCACATGCCCTGGGATGCCAGATGCCCTGTGGCACGTCCCTAGGGCTGGAAACCCATCGCCACCAAGGCAAGATCTATGAGGAAGTCAGGCTCATGCCCTTACTGTCCTTGATGTCACTGGAGCCTCAACACCCTTCCCAGGAGCCTGTTTGTGGGCACAGAGGTTCAGATAAGTGCATTTGGACCCTGCTGCTGCTCAGTGACTTAATTAGGAACATTTTAAAACTTCAATTTAATTAACCAATTTAAATTCCAGTCAGTTTATCACATGCATACAATACACTCGCACAGGTCCAGGGTTTAATGACCATCTTCAACAGAATCACTAACGTTTGCGTAGCGGCCCACAGTTTGCAACGTGCTCTCATATGCTTTAAATCATCTGATTCTCAAGAGACTCCTGTGAATAGGTAAGATAGACATTATTATCTCATTTTAACAGGTGAAAAAAAAAACAGTCTCAGAGGTCAAAAGCACTTCTCAAGTGCATGAGGAGAGGAGAGACCTAGATTAAAACCTACCTCTCCCAAAAGGGACCCTCCTGCACTGTTGCTGGGCATGTAAATTGGTGCTGTGGCTATTGGAGAACAAATTGGAGGGTCCTAAAAAGCTAAAAATAGAGCTGCCATATGATCCAGCAATCCCACTCCTGGGCACATATCTCAACAAAATTCTAATTCAAAAAGATACATGCAACCCAGTGTTCACAGCAGCACTATTTACAATAGCCAAGACATAGAAGCAACCTAAGTGTCCATCATCAACAGATGAATGGATTATAAATAGATATATATGTAATATATATTATATACATATACAAAATGGAATATTGCTCAGCTTAAAAGAGAAAGAATGCCATTTTCAGCAACATGAACGGACTTAGAGTTTATCATACTAAGCAAAGTAAGCCAGAAAGACAAATACCCCATGATATCACTTCTATATGGGATCTAAAATATGACACAAATGAATTTATCTGTGAAACAGAAACAGTCTTACAAGTACAGAGAACAGACTTGAGACTGCCAAGGGGCAGGGGAATGAGGGAGGACTGGCTCAGGAGTTTGGGATGAGCAGACGCAGACTATTATATATAGGATGGATAAACAGCAAGGCTCCACTGCATAGCACTGGGAACTACATTCAATATCCTGTAATAAACCCAGAATGGAAAAAAATAGGAAAAAGAGGGCTTCCCTGGTGGTCCAGCGGTTAAGAATCTGCCGTGCAATGCAAGGGACACTGGTTCTATCCTTGGTCCAGGAAGACCTCACATGCCGTGAAGCTAGACTACTGACCAATGCTCTAGAGCCCGAGAGCTGCGACTACAGAAGCCCACACACCTAGAGCCCATGCTCAGCAACAACAGAAGCCCCTGCGGTGAGAAGCCAGCACACCACAGGAAACAGAAGCCCCTGCTTGCGGGAACTAGAGAAAGCCCACATGCAGCAACGAAGACCCACAACAACCAAAAAATAAAACAAAAAATCTTTTTTAAAAAGAACATAAAAAAGAATGTATATAAATGTATTACTGAATCACTGTGCAGTACAGCAGAAACTACATTGTAAATCAACTATAGTTAAAAAAAAAAAAAACACACAACCCCATTGTGTGCTGTGCTTAGTCGCTCAGTCATGTCCAACTTTTTGCGACCCCATGGACTGCAGCTCGCCAGGTTCATCTTTCCATAGGGATTCTCCAGGCAAGAATACTGGAGTGGGTTGCCAAGCCCTCCTCCAGGGGATCTTCCTAACCTAGGGATAGAACCTAGGTCTACCCACACTGCAGGCAGATTCTTTAACCATCTGAGCCACCAGGAGAGGTATGGTTATTACATTTTTTTTTCAATTTAAAATAAGATAACCCTACCTCTGCAGCTGCTGCTGCTGTTCTAAGTCATTTCAGTCGTGTCCGACTCTGTGCGACCACACAGACGGCAGCCCACCAGGCTCCGCCGTCCCTGGGATTCTCCAGGCAAGAACACCAGAGTGGGTTGCCATTTCCTTCTCCAATGCATGAAAGTGAAAAGTGAAAGTGAAGTTGCTCAGTAAGTGTCTGACTCTTCGTGACCCCATGGACTACAGCCTACCAGGCTCCTCCATCCATGGGATTTTCCAGGCAAGAGTACTGGAGTGGGTTGCCATTGCCTTCTCCAAACCCTACCTCTACTAAATGTCACTCAGAACCATGGAATTCACCAGGCGTTCTGAGCAATTAAGGTTTGATCAGAGGGTGTGAAGAGGTGAATAAATGAAGGTCAAGGGATCTTGATTCAGAAGCAGGTGGGAGTTAAAAAGAAGACAGCTGAGTTTTCAGGGACTTGGGACTATCCAGCAATCAGGGACATGCCCAAGCAAGTTCTAGGGCCCAGAGCAAGCCAGTACTGCACCAACCCCTACTAACAGCCCACCCTTCCATGGTGTCTGTGAGTAAATTAAAATGACCATCAGGGACAGCCTCAATGAGGACAGTAAATATAAAGAGACTGAGAAAAGGAGGTAATGCAGGAGGTACTGGTGATTGTTTGAGGGCCCATGACCTGTGAAACTGACTGGATGTATCTTCCAGCCTCGCCTGGAGGTCATCACTGCAGGTGGCAGGGGGACTGGGGGGAGGTGGAGCAAGGCAAGGCTAGGTTATCACCTTCCCCCCCAGCACTCCAGGGAGAAGCTGCCCTCAGTCCAGTCTTGCTGCTTTGAGAACTTCTTTTGCAAATCAGAAACAACCCACAGTTCCCACACCCTTCAGTCTATCAGCAAGTCCATCTCCAGCGCTGGACTCTTCCTAAGGAGACAGACCACAGGTCCTTGCTCAGGGTAACAGGTTGGAGTGGGGAGAGGGTATAACATTCACTGCCTCTAACCCCTCCCCTGCTGTCGCCCCCCACTTTCATTCAGTCTACCAGGCTTGGCCTCAGAAGAATCCAGAGTGGCTCCTGACCAAATGCACATCACCGAGTACAATGCCTCTTTGTAGTCTAGTCACACCTTTCATCCCAGAGTTTCAAAGCACAGTGCAAATGTTAACTTGTCCTCAGACATCCCAGGAGAGGCAAGTAGGTGGCATACGCTATTATCATCTCCTGTTTTATAGATGCAAACCAAGCTCTGAGCCACAACCCATCTTGCTGGAGGCCTCATGGTGAGTAATTGTACATCCCAGGGACCTACATCTAGTCATTATATCATGTTGCTGCCAGAATAACAAAATTATCAGCTCTCTAATTGATAGCCATTTTCTTCTCTCACTTTCTTCTTCCTCTGGAGTCTCTCTTATAGCTTTATAAGTAGGTCCCACAAATGGACACAACCACCAGCCAGCCTCAGCTGCCCTTCACTTAAAAGAAGCTGGAAGACGAATTAGCATAAGTGACCAGTTGCCTAGGGTAATAGTGTTGGCCAGGTCAGCGTGTTATTTAGAGTGGACAGTCCCAGTGACCACAAGCTCCACTGCCCTCTCCTGAGATATCTGCCACCTTAGGCTGAGAAGAAGGGTCCTGGCTCTAACCTAAATGAGGAGACTGTCTTCTGTACCACATGACTTGCAGCCCCAACAGGCCACATCTGATTGAACCAGGGAGCCAAGTATACCTATTCCAGAGGCAGGTCTGTGACTTATAAGGGGAGCTGGCAAGACAGTTATATTCAAACTATTGGAATTGAGCAGGTGTAGGGGGGCAGAAATGGTGGGCTTCCATTAGGTGGTCAAACTGAGAGAAGTGGGCAAGTTTAGAAAGTATGATACTGTCTAGGACCATCTATATTATTTCAAGTGGCATTATTTCATTCCTTTTTACGACTGAGTAATATTCCATGATATGTATGTACCACAACTTCTTTACCCATTTATCTGTTGATGGACACTTAGGTTGCTTCCATGTCTTGTTCTTGTTGTTTAGTCCACAAGCCACGTCTGACTCTTTCTGACCCCACGGACTGCAGCATGCCAGGCTTCCCTGTCCTTCTCTATCTGCCAGAGTTTGCTCAAATTCATGTCCATTAAATCCATGATCCTATCTAACCATCTCATCCTCCGCCACTCCCTTTTCTTTCCCAGCATCAGTGTCTTTTCCAATGAGTCAGCTCTTTGCATCAGGTGGCCAAAGTACTGGAGCTTGAGCTTCAGTATCAGTCCTTGCAATAAATATTCAGGGCTGATTTCCTTTAAGACTGATTAGTTTGATCCCCTTACAGTCCAAGGGACATGTCTTGGCTATTGTAAATAGTGCTGCTATGATCATATGTGTGCATGTGTCTTTTAGAATTACAGTGTTCCCTAGATATATGGCCAGAAGCAGGATTGCTGGATCATATGGTAACTTCCATACTGTTTCTGCAGTGACTGCACCAATTGACATTCCCATCAACACTGTAAGGTTTCCTCTTCTCCACACACTCTCCAGCCTTTATTATTTGTAGATTTTTTTGATGATGATAATTCTTACTGGTGTGAGATGATACCTCATTTTAGCTTTGATTTGCATTTCTCTAATAATTAGCAGTGTTAAGTACAGAGTCACATTCCTTTTACATTCCTATCTCTATTGCTTTTCTTTATAATATGCTCTCATTCTTAGCCCGAGGTCAGAAATGCCTAATAAAGATTTTCATTTAAGTTCTATGACTTACATGCTTGATTCAATATCAAGTTGAACAAGCCCCTTGTTCTTCGGGCTTCTAAGCTTTCATCAACAAAATGGAGATAATTATTTCTTAGGCCATGCCTTCAGAGTTAAGTGGACTTCCTAAATATCTAGTTGATTTCAAGTGAAGTTTTTCTGCCCATCATAACATCCAATCACTAAGCAATCAGTGAATGTCCACCTGATTTGATTATTTAGACTTTTGGAGTAATGACTAGCCTTTTTGAGCCCTGTCACCAAGTCCTGTTAAGAAAAGGATGATATTTCACTGATGTATATGTTAAGAGTAGGAGCAGATACTATGAAGCTTTGGCAAACCACTCCCTGAACATCTGGCATTTCTTTGAAACTGTGTGCTTCATCTCTAAAGTTCAAGTAAATTTCATCTTCTACTTCAAAAAAAAAGAAGAGGATAGTGTTGGCTCTGCCACCCAATGGATCCAGCCCATCTCGAGGTGGCAGACCAGTAAAGATACTCATCCTTGTGGCCTTATAATCCCAGGCTTTTTGAAATGCTGGATATAAACTGTGATATAGAATATGGAAGACATCAATTTTGCTGCCTGAATGGTACAAATAAATCTCATCTAGGAGAGGGAAATTCAAATAGACACTGTGTCCCTAGGAGAAGCAGCTCAACACACATAAAACATTTTCAAGAAATGAGATAGCTGACGTTTTGATCAATCAACCTAAGCTATTAAATACCACCATCTCTGCCAAGTTAATTCTCTGCAAATGAAAAGCCCAATCCTATCCAAGTGCAGTGCTGCCAACATCCAGCTCTGCAATCACATTATGGAAGGAAAAAACCCCAGAACTAAGGGAGCTAGAGCAAAGCCCAAAGACATGAAAAATGCTAGGTGTGCAGAGTGGCACTTCCCTCAGGGATCTGCCCTGAGCTGTCTCAGCAGCTTTGCTGCCTGTGGGGGAGGAGCTGCTGTTGGAAGAGCTGGCACCTCCTCTTTCCGTATCCAGTGCAGGTCAGCTCATCTCTCAGACCGCCACTGGGCATGTGGTAGCTCCTCCAGGATCTCCCCTGCTCACACTTCACCCTGGCGGGCATCCATCCTAGGCTCTGCGGTCCCATGCTCATTTCAGGAGTAACTGCCCAGAGACCAGAGGGCTCTGCTGAGACTCAGAAGCTGCTCCTCGCAGGAAACAGGAGGGGGTCCATTCCATGTAGATGGCAGCAGGCAGGCAGGGCAAAAGGAATAAATTCTGGTTTCATGGGGGGCTCAGTGGTCAGGTGTTTCATTTAGGCAGGACTTTGGAGAGGTTGACTATACCAAAGCCTTTGACTGGTGGATAACAATAAACTGTGGAAAATTCTGAAAGAGATGGGAATACCAGACCACCTGACCTGCCTCTTGAGAAACCTATATGCAGGTCAGGAAGCAACAGTTAGAACTGGACATGGAACAACAGACTGGTTTCAAATAGAAAAAGGAGTACGTCAAGGCTATATATTGTCACCCTGCTTATTTAACTTCTATGCAGAGTACATCATGAGAAACGCTGGACTGGAAGAAACACAAGCTGGAATCAAGATTGCCAGGAGAAATATCAATAACCTCAGATATGCAGATGTCATCACCCTTATGGCAGAAAGTGAAGAGGAGCTAAAAAGCCTCTTGATGAAAGTGAAAGTGGAGAGTGAAAAAGTTCGCTTAAAGCTCAACATTCAGAAAACGAAGATCATGGCATCTGGTCCCATCACTTCATGGGAAATAGATGGGGAAACAGTGGCAGACTTTATTTTGGGGGGCTCCAAAATCACTGCAGATGGTGACTGAAGCCATGAAATTAAAAGACACTTATTCCTTGGAAGAAAAGTTATGACCAACCTAGATACTATATTCAAAAGCACAGACATTACTTTGCCAACAAAGGTCCGTCTAGTCAATGCTATGGTTTTTCCAGTAGTCATGTATGGATGTGAGAGTTGGACTGTGAAGAAAGCTTAGTGCCAAAGAATTGATGCTTTTGAGTTGTGGTGTTGGAGAAGACTCTTAAGAGTCCCTTGGACTGCAAGGAGATCCAACCAGTCCATTCTGAAGGAGATCAGCCCTGGGTGTTCTTTGGAAGGACTGATGCTAAAGCTGAAACTCCAATACTTTGACCACCTGATGTGAAGAGTTGACTCATTGGAAAAGACTCTGATGCTGGGAGGGATTAGGGGCAGGAGGAGAAGGGGACGAGGGAGGATGAGATGGCTGGATGGCATCACCAACTCGATGGACATGAGTTTGAGTGAACTCCAGGAGTTGGTGATGGACAGGGAGGCCTGGCATGCTGCAAATCATGGGGTCGCAAAGAGTGGGACACGACTGAGTGACTGAACTGAACTGAACTTGAAGAGGAAAGCTACCTTGAGTCTTTTCTTCCAAACTATATGAAGGAACAGAAAAAGTCTTATATGCCATCTTGAGCCACAAAATCAAGAGACAGAGCCGATCAAGTTTTGAATAGCCTGGATCTTTTATCATTTGAAGAAGAGTTTCTCTTTAAAAAAAAAAAAAAAAAGTTACAAAATTAAGCACAAGATCTTAAAAGAAAGTCCTGGAAAGAGAAGTCCTGAAAAGAAAGCTGCCTGACACATGACAGCTTATATGTGTATTCACCTGTGTCTTTTTGAATGTTCTTAGTGTCTCTTTTTCTGAGACTCTGAAATCCTTATCGGCACTAGGACATGGACTCAAGGAAGAGGGACAAACTTCACTGAAAATCCCATGCAGTTCTGTTACTCTGGCCAGGCTGGCTTTAGGACTCTGGGTTCTGAGTTCAGTTCAGCTATCAACCCTCAGGGTCACTAAGTATGGCTCTGTGACGTTCCAAAATTTGTATGTTGAAGTCCTAACCCTCAGTACCTCAGAAAGTAAGTTTTTTTGAAGATAAGAGTTTTTCCAGAGGCAATCAAGTTAAAATGAGGTCATTAGGGTGGACCTTGATGCAATATGACCGTTGGTTGGGTTGTCACTAAGTCGTGTCTGACTCTTTGTGACCCCCTGGACTGTAGCCCACCAGGCTCCTCTGTCCCTGGCATTCTCCAGTCAAGAATACATTTCCTTCTCCAAGGGATGTTCCTGATCCAGGGATCAAACCCGTGTTTCCTTCATTGCAGGCAGTCTGCTGTACTACTTCAGGTGGATTCTTTACCGACTGAACTAGCAGGGAAGCCCAAATGTGACTGCTGTCCTTATAAAAAGTGGGACATGAAGGCAGACATATGCATGGAAGGAATGCCATTTGAACATGAAAGCGGGGGAGGGGGTGATGCTACTAGAAGTCAAGAATGCCAAAAATGGCCAGCAAACCCCCAGAAGCTCGAGGAGGGGCAGGAAACTGAGCCTTCTTCATAGCCCCTGGAAGGAACCAACCCTGCAGACACCTTGCTCTTGGACTTCTAGCCTCCAGAACTGTGAGACAATAAATTTCTGTTGCTTAAGCCACTGAATTTGTGGTACTTTGTTAGCGCAGCCCTTTCAATCTAATACAATTTAATCTAATGGCCAAGCACAACTGAGCAACTAAGCTTAGCACAACAGAATGGGTACTTCGCTCCTCCAGTGTTTACCACAGGTGGCGCTATAGAGGTAAAGAACCTGCCCACCAATCTGAGCGACGTAAGAGGGTCAGGATGATCGCCTGGAGGAGGGCATGTCAACCTACTCCAGTATTCTTGCCTGGAGAATCCCCATGGACAGAGGAGCCCAGCAGGCTACAGTCCATAGGGTTGCACAGAATTGGACATGACTGAAGTGACTTCTGGTAGGCTGCTGTCTATGGGGTCGCACAGAGTCAGACATGACTGAAGCAACTTAGCAGCAGCAGCAGCAGAAGTGACTTAGCATGCACACAAACACCAAAATCACACTCTTCACCATCCAAGGTGCAAGGTAGCTACCAGAACAGCAATATGAAAGGGCTCTTCTATTTATAAGGAATAACTCATAACCCGAGTTTCTCTAAGCATATCTGCCAAAAGGTCCTCTTTTATTTGCCTGATTGCACTTCTAATAATTTCATTTGAGTCATCAGTCATCATATGAAAGAAAATTTCAATAATTTTTTTTAATGCACTCAGCTATTCTTGCATTCTCAGGCCTTCATCCCAGGAGAGGATAGCCTTTGTTGATGAAATTTCAGCAAGCGTTTCTTGAGCACATACTGTGCAACTGCTGGGCTGGGGACTGGGAGACAAAACTTCACAAGACCGAAACAGGCTTTCAAGGAATTGTAGTGTGGTGAGAAAACAAATGTAGCAAGATCTATGATACAACTTATTCATCACCACAAGGTGATGTTTATAAAGTGAGATGGCAACTCAGAGTCAGAAGAATCCCAGCAGGACTGTTTTAGAGAAGGTAAGATTTCAGTGGGCTTTTCAAGGATGAATAAGACTGCCAGGCAGAGAAAGAGTCAGAAGGAAAACCATGGAGAGTTTGAAGCATGTTGACTGAATCACTGTGGCTGCAGTGCAGTGCTTAGATTAGAGACAAGAATACCAAAGCAACGGCAGAAAAAGAACTCTTGGTAGCAGTGAGTGGGAGAGGGGCAGGAGCTGGGGACAGTAATTCTAAAGTCAAAATCCATCTTCTTCATCTTCCTTGAGATCCGTTGTTGATGCATGTCTCCAGGAAGCCTGACTCAGGTGGCATCCTTGAGAAACCCTGCTGATTCCACCAGTTTGGACTAATCTAGAATGAAAAGCCACATGAGCACGGAGCAGGCAAAGGAACAGAAGAAGGAGGAGCCTGATCCCTGCTAAGCGCTGTGTTTACTTTTCTCTTTGTAGCTTACATTTTCCCTCCTGCTCAGGTTCTCAGGTGACCAAAGAGCTGGCCCTGCCTGGCTCCAGGGCACCTGGAGGGGTTTTCCTGCTTTGGTAGCTTCACCTGGTCAATTCAGCCCTGTCACTGACTCAGCAAACACTTCAGGCAGTGTGCAGGCCACCAGGCACACAACCACAGCCCTCATGAGCAAGTGTCACCTCTTCACCCCAAAGACAGCTGTTTACAGCTTGTGGCCCAGAAGGCAGAGCACACACAATGGGGAGCCAGGGGTTCTGGCTTTGAGGCCTGGATGTGCAACCTCTAAGCTGTGTGACCTTTAGTGTATCACCTGGCATCTCTGGTCTTTTGTTTCTTCATTTTTAAAATACCTTTTGTGGTTTTTCTCCACCGCCACCCCCCCTCCCCACAATTCTGTTAAGAGCATAGAATTAAATGATGGATGTGCAAATACTTTCTCATCAGAGACAACTTTTCTTTGTTATGGTCACCAGACCAGTTAGGTGAGAAGGAACCCAAGCGTATTCATAACTCTCTCTGCGGCGAGTCACAGGAAGCCAAGCCAAGCTGGCCGAAGCCACAAAGGAGTTTATTGACTTGTTCACCTGGGAAGCTCCTGGAGAGGCTCAGGCTCAGAGGAAAAGCTGTGAGATCTCGGTCTCCAGGAGCCAGAGACCTGGGCGCTCCGTGACTGTCCTGGAGGCCGCCTGCTTCTGTCTCTCTTTGTACAGCAGCCTCCTGCTTTCTGCCCAAGACCTTGGATGTTGACAGCACAGGCCGGAAGAGCAAGGGAGGTGGGAAGGAGGCTACAGAGGGAGACGGGGGAGTGCTGGGCAGACACCCCCCTGCCGCCCACGGGCTTCTGCATCAGGACAGCCCCTCACTCAGAAAACCTTTTGGGGACCCTCTTCTGTGCCAGACACGTGCTCACCCCCAGAATGAGGTCCACTGCATTCCCTTAGGGTCCCCAACTCTTCAAGGCACTCACTTAATTTCCCAGGGACAAGAGACAGGGACAAGGCCACTCTACCAGGCAAGTACCTGTGGCATCATAGCAGTGAACAAGACAGACGCAAACAAGGTCCCGTTCTTTTTTTCACAGAGATGGACAGAAAAGCAAACAGGAGGCTCAAACCTGAAACAACCCAACCCAAGTGGAGATAAAATGTGGGCTATCCATACTGTGAAACAGAACTTGGCACCAGAAAGGAATGAAGAACCCGGTTCACAGTACCACATGGATAAACCTCAAAAACATGACACTCAGTGAAAAACAAATTTAAAAATAAATAAGCAAGCAAATAAAGTGAAAGTAAAAGTGAAGTCACTCAGTCATGTCTGACTCTTTGCGACCCCATGGACTGTAGTCTGCCAAACTCCTCCACCCACAGGATTTTCCAGGCAATACTGGAGTAGGTTGCCATTTCCTTCTCCAGGGGATCTTCCACACCCTGGGATCGAGCCCTGGTCTCCCGCACCGCAGGCAGACTCTTTACCGTCTAAGCCACCAGGGGAGCCCAAGCAAATAAACAAAGAAGCAAATGAATCAATTGGCCTCCATTTTAGAAACAAACATGACACTCAGTGAAAGAAGCCAGTCCCAAAGACCACGTGTTGGTTGAGCTCCTGTATAAGAACGACCCAGGACAGACACAGAGAAAGTAGTTTCGTGGTTTCCAGAGGCTGGAGGGTAAGGTGGTCGGGCGGAGCGGGGAGGTGCTACCTCACAGCTCATGGATACCAGGTTTCCATGGCTGGAAATGTTCTAAAATTAGACGCTTCTGATGTTTGCACAACTCTGGGAATGTACTAAAATCCACTGCATTGTGTAACTTAAACAGGGCATCTCAAGTAAAGTATATCTCAATAAAGCTGTTTTAGGAAAAGCAAACAGAAATGCTATGTAGACAAGGTAATGAAGCGGGGCGTGACATCACGGTTACTCTAGATGGAGAGTCACAAAGGTCTCTCTGAAGAGGTGGCATGAAAGCTGTGGTCTGAGCGACAAGAAGAAGTGAGCCCCATGGAGAGCTGAATGAATCTGAGTCCAGACAGAGGACACCCAATCAAAGGCCCTCAGGCAAAAACAAGCTTAAGGTGGTCAGTGTGGGTGGGCGAGGCAGGTGGGGGTCAGATCATTTGACTCTTGCGCACACTGGGAAGAGGGATGGATTTGACTCCAATGCAGAGGAAAATCACTGGAGGGTTTGGGTAGGGGAGCAGCATAATCTTAGTTATGTTTTTGAAAAAAATATTCTGGCTGCTGCGGGCAAAATGGATTGTAGGGGGCTGGGACTCATTTTTCTTTGATGGAATAAAGCATTAAAAAAATGGACAAAAAAAAGTAGGATTGATCTCTGCCTTAAAGGAGGTACAATGTAGTGGCAGAAATGACATATATATAGACACCCATCCATCTCGGAAGGAGCAGAAATGTGGAAAGTGCCCAGAGAGAGAGGTAGAAAGGGTTGTGGGAACACAGAGGCAGACACAGTGTGATCTGTTTGGGGAAGAACTGTGTCAGTAAGGAAAACAGGTAATCAGAAAGTGTCAGATGAGTAGGAAAAGAAAGGAGGGTGGTCTTCCAGCAGCCAAAATAGCATCTTCAAGGCGTGGTGGTGAGAGCATACAGGGACTATGAAAAGAAAGTGCACCGTCCAGCTAATCTACAAAGCAGAAGACAAGATGTCATGGGAGATGCTACTAATGAGTCAACATTTACTAAGAGCTTACTATGGTCTAGGCACTATTTTAACATAAAGTGTATACTAAAATATTTAGTTCTCAAAACTGTTGTATGAGGTAGTGAAAAAATGCATTTTGCTCTGTATCAGTCAAGGCTCCCAAAAGAACGGCACACAAAATTTAGGACAGTTTAAGAGATGTCTATTTGAAAATGACTGTTTGGAACTTCCCTTGTGGCCCAGTGGTGAAGAATCCACCTTCCAATGCAGGGCATGGAGGTTCGAGCCCTGCTCAGGGAACTAAGATCTCACATGCTGGGGGCAACTAAGTTTCCACATGCCACGACTACTGAGCCCACATGCCACAACTAAGACCCAATGCAGCCAAAAAATAAAATAAATATTAACTAACGGGAATACCAGACCACCTGACCTGCCTCTTGAGAAATCTGTATGCAGGTCAGGAAGCAACAGTTAGAACTGGACATGGAACAACAGACTGGTTCCAAATAGGAAAAGGAGTACGTCAAGGCTGTATATTGTCACCCTGCTTATTTAACTTCTATGCAGAGTACATCATGAGAAACGCTGGACTGGAAGAAACAAGCTGGAATCAAGATTGCCGGGAGAAGTATTAATCACCTCAGATATGCAGATGTCACCACCCTTATGGCAGAAAAAGAAGAGGAACTAAAGAGCCTCTTGATGAAAGTGAAAGAGGAGAGTGAAAAAGTTGGCTTAAAGCTCAACATTCAGAAAACGAAGATCATGGCCATCTGGTCCCATCACTCCATGGGAAATAGATGGGGAAATAGTGGAAACAGTGTCAGACTTTATTTTTTGGGGCTCCAAAATCACTGCAGATGGTGATTGCAGCCATGAAATTAAAAGACGCTTACTCCTTGGAAGAAAAGTTATGACCAACCTAGATAGCATATTCAAAACCACAGACATTACTTTACCAACTAAGGTCCGTCTAGTCAAAGCTATGGTTTTTCCTGTAGTCATGTATGGATGTGAGAGTTGGACTGTGGAGAAGGCTGAGCGCTGAAGAATTGATGCTTTTGAACTGTGGTGTTGGAGAAGACTCTTGAGAGGCCCTTGGACTGCAAGGAGATCCAACCAGTCCATTCTAAAGGAGATCAACTCAGGGACTTCTTTGGAAGGAATGATGCTAAAGCTGAAACTCCAGTACTTTGGCCACCTCATGTGAAGAATTGACTCATTAGAGAAGACTTTGATGCTGGGAGAGATTGGGGGCAGGAGGAGAAGGGGACGACAGAGGAGGAGATGGCTGGATGGCATCACTGACTCGATGCACGTGACTCTGAGTGAACTCCGGGAGTTGGTGATGGACAGGGAGGCCTGGTTTTCTGCGATTCATGGGGTCGCAAAGAGTCGGACACAACTGAGCGACTGAACTGAACTGAACTGAACTGAGTAATAAATAATTTTAAAAGAAAATATCTATTTACAACGTCATGGGCAGAAATTAGAGTAACTACAGAGCAGAAGGCAGGAACCATGGGTAGCCAAAATAGAACACTTGATACAGTAAGGCTTAAGAAACAAGGAAAGAGAGAGGTTGGCAGAATCTGGAGGATAGAAAGTTGTATAGAGACCACTTCAGGATAAGTGATGACCACTGGCCGAGGGATAAGCCACCCTGAAGGGTTCTTGAAGGGAGAGAACTAAGGGGGTGAACGCCCTGTCTGCACGCCCCTCCCCTCTTTGCACCTCCTCCCAGAGCCTCCAACTGGGAGAACAAAACCTGAAACCAAACACAGAGGGGCTCTGGTGACGTGGTCCATGTAGGCTGACCTTGAAGGCTAGAAAGCCTATGCAAAGAATGGAAAGACAGGGAATTAGGTACCTGCCCATCGAAGGTCTGGGATTTCAGGTGAGAAGTATGGTATTAAGTTAGTGTGTACAGAACAAGCATTGAAGATCTTTCATAGACTGGAAAAGAAAATGACCAGAAACAGAAAACCAATAAAGAGTCTCCTAACCCTGAATTACAGGCGTAATAACCTAGACGTGATAGGAGGAATGGAAAGAAGAGACAAATTCTAAAGCTTTTTTCCTCTCAAGAGCAATATTAAAGATCAGCTCCACTGGATATGTCAGGTAATGGGATAGGAAGGGGGAGCTGGGATAAAAAAAAGGAAAGTGACAAAGACGATATGAGAGTTTTTCAGCCTGGATACTGAGAGAAAAGAGTTCTTACTATTTTTATTTCTGCATGTGAATATTCACAACAGTTTTATTTGTAACTATGCAAAGGTATCCCACTCCAGTACTCTTGCCTGGAAAGTCCCATGGGTGGAGGAGCCTGGTAGGCTGCAGTCCATGGGGTCGCGAAGAGTCGGACATGACTGAGCACCTTCACTTTCACTTTTCACTTTCATGCATTGGAGAAGGAAGTGGCAACCCACTCCAGTGTTCTCGCCTGGAGAATCCCAGGGATGGGGGAGTCTGGTGGGCTGCCATCTATGGAGTCGCACAGAATTGGACACAACTGAAGCAACTTAGCAGTAGCAGCAGCATGCAAAGGTATCAAACACCCAATTGTTTCTCATGTGGGGAATAGATAACAAACTTTGGTGGGTCCACACACTGAATTCTACACAGCAATAAAAAGGAATAAACTGGTAACACAACTATATAGATGAATTCTAAACTCAGTATTCTAAATGAAAGCAGCCAGACTCGAAATGCTATATACATTTGATTTTCCATTTTAGGAAACTCTGGAAAAGGGAAATGTTTAAGCTGAGAAACTATATCAGTAGTTGCCAGGAGCTTGGACTGGAGGAAGCATTGACAATAAAGTGGCACAAAGGAAATTCTTGTTATACTAGAACTGTTCAGATCATTGGAAACATGATCTTGCCTTCTGCCCCATACTTTTCTTATTAGGAGAGTAAAAAGAAGAACAGTGTCAACCTTCCACAGCTAGCATAGGATTAAGTGACACAAAATAATTGCAAAATAGCATGTATCGAATATATGATCAAGAAGTACACTGTAAGGAAGTGAGTTCTCACTATTAGGGTGAAGGGTAATACAATGGAGGTCCAGGTATGTGAGTGTTACAGTTAAGGCTCTTTCATTTGAAGCCCAATTATGTGGACTTAGGAATGTGAAGTCAAGTGGGCCTTAGAAAGCATCACTACGAACAAAGCTAGAGGAGGTGATGGAATTCCAGCTGAGCTATTTCAAATCCTGAAAGATGATGCTGTGAAAGTGCTGCACTCAATATGCCAGCAAATTTGGAAAACTCAGCAGTGGCCACAGGACTGGAAAAGGTCAGTTTTCATTCCAATTCCAAAGAAAGGCAATGCCAAAGAATGCTCCAACTACCACACAATTGCATTCATCTCACATGCTAGTAAAGTAATGCTCAAAATTCTCCAAGCCAGGCTTCAGCAATACGTGAACTGTGAACATCAATATGTTCAAGCTGGTTTTAGAAAAGGCAGAGGAACCAGAGATCAAATTGCCAACATCCGCTGGATCATCAAAAAAGCAAGAGAGTTCCAGAAAAACATCTACTTCTGCTTTATTGACTATGCCAAAGCCTTTGACTGTGTGAATCACAGCAAACTGTGGAAAATTCTGAAAGAGATGGGAATACCAGACCACCTGACCTGCCTCTTGAGAAACCTATATGCAGGTCAGGAAGCAACAGTTAGAACTGGACATGGAACAACAGACTGGTTCCAATAGGAAAAGGAGTGCATCAAGGCTGTCTATTGTCACCCTGTTTGTTTAACTTCTATGCAGAGTACATCATGAGAAACGCTGGACTGGAAGAAACACAAGCTGGAATCAAGATTGCCAGGAGAAATATCAATAACAGATATCAGATATGCAGATGACACCACCTTTATGGCAGACAGTGAAGAGGAACTCAAAAGCCTCTTGATGAAAGTGAAAGAGGAGAGTGAAAAAGTTCGCTTAAAGCTCAACATTCAGAAAACGAAGATCATGGCATCCGGTCCCATCACTTCATGGGAAATAGATGGGGAAACAGTGGAAACAGTGTCAGACTTTATTTTTTTGGGCTCCATAATCACTACAGATGGTGACTGCAGCCATGAAATTAAAAGACACTTACTCCTTGGAAGAAAAGTTATGACCAACCTAGATAGTATATTCAAAAGCAGAGACATTACTTTGCCGACTAAGGTCCATCTAGTCAAGGCTATGGTTTTTCCTGTGGTCATGTATGGATGTGAGAGTTGGACTGTGAAGAAGGCTGAGCGCTGAAGAATTAATGCGTTTGAACTGTGGTGTTGGAGAAGACTCTTGAGCGTCCCTTGGACTGCAAGGAGATCCAACCAGTCCATTCTGAAGGAGATCAGCCCTGGGATTTCTTTGGAAGGAATGATGCTAAAGCTGAAACTCCAGTACTTTGGCTACCTCATGCGAAGAGTTGACTCATTGGAAAAGACTGATGCTGGGAGGGATTGGGGGCAGGAGGAGAAGGGGACGACAGAGTGTTAGATGGCTGGATGGCATCACTGACTCAATGGATGTGAGTCTGAGTGAACTCTGGGAGTTGGTGATGGACAGGGAGGCCTGGCGTGCTGTGATTCATGAGGTTGCAAAGAGTGGGACACGACTGAGCGACTGAACTGAACTGAACTGAAGTGGAAAAGGGAAAATTTATTATAAAAATACAGGATTATATTTCAAAACTTAAGGGCAGGAAGTATAGCTAAACATCCCCTAAGGCAGGAGTCTCCCACTTCTGGTCCACAGACTGGTGTCTTCTGCCAGATCAGTGGTGGCATTAGATTAGAAATTAAGTACACAATAAATGTAATGTGCTGGAATCATCCCCAAACCATCTCCCACATCCCCAGTCCTTGGGAAAATTGTCTTCTATTAAATCGATCCTTGGTGCCAAAAAGGTTGGGGACCACTGTCATAAGGGACTGGAATCAGGAATGGGCAATACATCAAAGGCCATGGTCATCCCAAGTCTGCACAGCTCACATCCCCACATCACTTGGCTCTAGTCATGCCTCTTTTCACAAACCAGATTTCTCTGCCTCTCCACATGCGTGACTGAAGATGGGAGCTTAACTTCTGAGTCTGTATCAGTTCCTAGTTCAGCCAGAGAAGTTGATGTCTGCCATCATTCCGTATACATGGGAGACTAGATCCAACCAGCCATGGCCAAGCACAGGATTAGGTAGTTCAAGCCCACCCTGCAGTGTAGGAAGGTCTCAGAGGAGGTCCGCGTGCCAGAGGGGAAATGCCTGAGAGGTGAGGGAAAATGAGCTCACTGCTGGACATTTCCAGTGGGAAGTGCATGTGGAATGTCTTTGTCAGAATATCTAACGCGCTATAATGATCCCAGGCCAAAATAAGAGCGAGTTGGCAGGAGGGTAGTCAGGGCTAGTGAAATAGAGGTGACAACTGAGGGCAGATGTTGAAATAGAGAGAAAAGGACCAAGAAAAGAACCCTGGGGAATGCTTTAATTTTCAAAACAAGATAAAGGGTATCAATGATGGTTACTAGGAAAGAATACAAAAGAGGGTCTGTGGGAGGGTAGAAAAAATAGACAGAGAATGGAGATTCGTGATGTCAGAAAGGGAAGACGAGCTGGCTGACCCATGAGGCCATCTCCTCAGGACACTGTGAGCTTCTGGAAGGCAGGGGCTAAACCTGTTGCACTATGAGGGGGCACAGTGCCCAGTATCTGTTGATTTGAACAGAGAAAAGCAATAACTATAAGATAAAGCAAAAAAAAAAAAAAAAGATAAAGCAAGATTGAGGTCTTTAGTGACCTGGAAGAAAGCAATTACGTTAGAATGTAAAGGCAAAGTCAAGATAAAAGGAAGGGGTGGGGCACCCTCATCTTTTAGAAATTTGATGAAAAAAAAAAAAGAGTGAAGTGACTTGAAGCAGAGTTAAAGGAATGATTGATTACTATCATTACTTCTTATTTTCTGGATGGAAGAAATGTCTACATATTTAGAAAAAATAGTCAAGATATGTAGACTTGAATATATTCAAGTGAACATATATTCAAGACATGAGCAACTAGTGGAACAGTTTTAAAGAAGGTGGGAAGAGGTGAGAGAGAATTTAGAAATCAGACAGAACTCTTCTCAGAGACTAAAGAGAAGAAAGGGAGCCTAAAGATACACAAAGAAAATCTGAGATAAAGCAGCACAGCTCTGGGGAAGTTTCCCCATGCACCTTCCATTTCTTGTTGAAGGAGGAATCCTCTCGTTGACTTGCCTGGGGCAAGGTTGGAGGCTGAGGATCATGGAGAAGACTGGAACTGCAACTAAGCAACACACTGCAAGTAGTCTTCAAGAAATAGGTCAAGGCATTCCCCAACAGTAGGAAGCCAGCCAAAGCTAGGGTGACCCCATTTGTTAGGGCCTCAGTTCACAGAACTGCAGGACAGGCTTCAGTGAAATTCAGAGGTTTGGGAACTGAAGAAAAGTCCAGTGGTGATCCCTGGGAGTAGAGAGCAACAGATTCCAAAGTAGCAGTAAAGTGCCTGTTGAGAAGAGCTTAGCCAGGAGTCAGGCTTCCCTGATGGCTCTGAAGGTGAAGAAGCCACCAGTGCTAGAGACCTGGGTTCGACTCCTGGGTGGAGAAGATCCCCTGGAGAAGGGAATGGTTATCCACTCCACTACTCTGGCCTGGAGAATTCCATAGACAGGACTGAGTGACTAACACTTCACTTCAGCCAGGAATAAGAGCAGCAAATGAGGAAGATGACTGGAGAGCCTGAGACGTTGGGAGAAACACTGCTGCTAAGTTGCTTCAGTCGTGTCTGACTGTGTGACCCCGTAGACGGCAGCCCACCAGGCTCCCCCATCCTTGGGATTCTCCAGGCAAGAACACTGGAGTGGGTTGCCGTTTCCTTCTCCAATGCATGAAAGAGAAAAGTGAAAGTGAAGTCGCTCAGTCGTGTCCAACTCTTAGCAACCCCATGGACTGCAGCCTACCAGGCTCCTTGGCCCATGGGATTTTCCAGGCAAGAGTACTCACGGAGAGGGAAAAAATGGGAAGCTGTTTCAGAGGAGGAAATGTGAAGGTCAAGATACCAACATGCCAAGGAATGGCTCCAGCTCTGAAAAAACAGCTGAAAGCACAAAGGAATTAAGAAACATCTCGTGAATTCCTACTTACCACTGTGGAGAGGCCCACACTTCCCAAAGGGTGGTCACCACAGAGGTTTTTAATCTCCAGGGCTGTTGATTCCCACAAAACCCAAGGGTAGGAAAGTAGACATTAAAGTTCACCCTAGCATGTGATGAAAAGTGAAAAGGAAATCATTACAAATCATACATACAGCATAATTACAACTATGGGGACGTACTTTATAGAAGGAAACAAGAAAGAAATGGGAGAATGGGGAAAATTACCAAAAGCTCATGCTTTTGATCCTGGGAGGATGCAACTATGGATGATTTAATGGCTTTCTTTCTTTTTGCCCCAACTCTTTGATTGCTGTGGGAGCAGTATTGTTGTTCCAAGTAAAGCTGGAAAGGTTTTGGAGTCAGGAGCACAATTATAGTCACTCACAGCTGTAGACCACCCACCAAGCCGGAGGCACTGTGCTTGGCGCTTTACATATATTACTTCTAATCCTTACGACAATCCTTGCAGTTACTATCATCCCCAGTTCAGATATGAAAAGTAACACTTGAAAATGATACAGGAACTTTGCCAAGTCCGAAATCCATCTGTCAACGTTAACTCAGAGCCACTTCGATTCTATTCCGAGTCTTTCTTACTAGATGTCTGATGTTTGGTGAAATATTACACCTCTCTGAGGCTCAGTTGCTTTACCTGTAATCATTAAACACACATATCCAGAAGAATGAATTTACCACCAGCTCAAAACCTGCGTCAGAGACACCAAATCAGCTCGTGGGAGTGGGCTGCAAGGCAGTGGGCTTTCCAGGGCAGTAGACAATGAGAAGGTCCTTGTTCTATGGACATAGTTATGTTGCTTGGCTAAAAAAACAAGAGAGCCCAATGTTTGGAAACAATCTCTTTACTAGAAATACAAAGGTTGTTAGTTTAGGTTTCTCTAGGATGATGTTGTACGCCCAAACATAAAAGGGCAACAGTGGAGCAAGAACTGAGCTATTCTCCCAGCTTGGACAGGCGCTTACGAATGCAGAGAGAGGCACCAGCAGCCCAGCAGCCCGTGGGAACGTCAGGGCCAAGGGAGAGCTCACGCAGGTGAGCCACACCTGCTCCAGTGTTCAGCACAGTTCTGCATCCAGAGTGAGTGAATCAGGCCTGACTGGGGAGGTGTGTGCAACAGCAGTGTTGGGGAGGCGGTGTCCTCTCACCAGCCTGCAACTCCTCACCCGAAATATTACAAATGCCTACTTCAAAGACTGCATGCTCGGTCGCTAAGTTGTGTCCGACTCTTTTGCAACTCCATGGACAGTAGCCTGCCAGGCTCCTCTGTCCATGGGATTTTCCAAACAAGAATACTGGATGATGTGGATGTAAAAGAATGTCTTTAAAGTATTTGGTACAAAAGCCCTGCTGAAAATATGACCTCATTAAATGGCAGTGTGTTTTTTTTTCTGCTTTTCAAATTTTTAATATGGAGCCTATATTAGCTTTTATAGGTAAGAAAATGAATATTTAGATGTGCCTGCATTTCAGCTGCAGTTATTGGCTCAGATTGGAACTGAAATTAGTTATTACACTGAATGAAAGATACTCACCTTGTATCGATACATTTTTGTTTAGCTACACATGGAGCACATATTAATTGTCATGGGCTTTTTTTTCCAAAGTAATTTTTTTCTTGAAACCTCATTATCAAGATCATCTTTCTGAGGGTAAGGTGCCTTTTGGGCATTTCTTTCCATGAACCATTCTAGAACAATCTGTTTAAAATAAAATGCGGGCAACTGAATTAGAAACCCAAACACCAATCACAATAATAGGTAAAAGTGATGACAAGACAATAGCCGAGAGGTGGAAGCAATTCAAATGTCATCAATAGATGAATTATATATAGATATATATACCACATATAAACAAAATGGGGTACATGTTTATAATGAAATATTATTCACTCTAAAATAGGAATGAAATTCTGTCACATGCTACAATGTGGATGAACTTTGAGGACATAATGCTAAGCAAAATAAGCCAGTTACGAAAAGACAAACACCATATGATATGATTTACATGAGGTATCTAAAGCAGTCAGATTCACAGAAACAGAGAATAGAGTGGTGGTTACCAGGGGCTGGTGGCAGGGGAAGGGAAGAAGGAGTTGTTTAATGAGTACAGAGTTCCAGTTTCGCAGGAGGTATTAATTAGGGTTCTCCAAAGAGAGAGATTAATTAGGAAGTATTAGCTTGCACAATTACAGAATCTGGAAAGTTCCATGATCTGCCATCAGCAAGCTGGAGATCTAAGAATACCCATACTGTAATTCCAGTCCAAGGATAGTAGAAGACCAACATCCCAACTCAGCAAGCCAGCAGGAAGGAGACAAACCCTCTTTTCTATGCTTTCTGTTCTATCCAGGCCCTCAACAGATGATGACACCCACCCACACTGGGGAGGGCAATCTACTTTACTGAATCCACCAATTCAAAGGAATCTCATATAGAAATATCCTCACAGACACGCCCAGAAGTGGTGTTTAATGTTGGCATCTCATGGCCCAGGACATTGACATGTAGAATTAACCATCACCCAAGATAAAAAGTTCAGGAGATCTGTTTCACAACAATGTGAATATCCTTAACACTACTGAAATTTACACTTAAAAACCATTAAGATGGTTTAAAAAAAAGTTAATGGGTAAAATTACCAATAAAATCATGTCAAAAGATCTTTATAAAAAAGAAATTTCCCTGAATATGTATAAAATAAATTTGAACGATTCAAAAAAAAAAGTGACACCAAAGGAAAGAAACCACCAAAGGGCAGAAGATGTTACTTAAGGCAAAAGGAGTGGGGTGGGGTGAGCGTTGTCCAAGCAGCCAAGTTCTGCCCACATCACCCAGGAGACAGAGATGGAGAATGCGTGGGCACAGGCTGCCTGCCAGTCCTGCGTGAGAACTCAGGCCTTTTTGAGATCAGTCAGCAGAGCAAACCACTTCTCCTCTGCCTTCCCTGCCTCCCTGAGTTCTGGCTGCTGGCTGGTGTCCGCAGGAGGGCCCATCTGCCTCTCCTCAACAAACGCATCCATTAGCCCACTAGAAAGTCGGCCTACAAAAGTGCCCATTTGCCTCTGCCAGAGGAGTCTTGGTCCTGCCTTGGGCATCACTAATACTCCACCTGCTGCCTCGGACATCTGAGCCCAGAACAACTCTTCTTGCACTCTGACAATCCAAATTGTGAGCCTTGACCAAGAAACGACTAACTCTGCACGTGGAAATTTTTCATAAGAAGATTAAAGTAAGAAAATTCATTAGTCAGGTTGCTTCTGACTGCAAATAACAAAAAAAGTCTGACTCAAACTAGTTAAAAGATAAGGAAATATATTATTACACAATAAGAAGTCAAAGTTAAGTCAATAAATAGGATAGGCTCCAGGTGTAGTTAATGAGAAACTCAGTGTCATCAAAGACCCACATTGCTCCAGCCTCTACTCAGCCATCTGAGTGTTAGTTTGCTACTCAGGCTAGTGGCAAAATGTCTCTAGAGTTCCAGTTGTCATATTCAGAGAGACTATGACAGCAGCTGTCTCTTCCTGTTTTCTCTTTCTTAGGGTAGGAAACCTTTCCCCATAAGCCCTTAGCATACTTCCTCTCTTATTCTGTTGGCCAGAAAATGGGGCCGCATGTCCATCGCTAACTTATTCACTACAGGAAGAATGTTTTTACTGCACTCGGCTGAGTTTAATTATTTTGGGAAATCATAGTGTCCACTCTACAGGGTAAATAAGGCCATCAGATAAATACAGCTCTTGTATCAAATAGTTGCCCTGGAACCTTTCAGAGCACACCTATGACGCTCCATGTCAACTCAGTTCCCATGCTGTAGATTCTCAGCAGTGAAGTCACTCATCTGGGAGAGATAAGGGGGAAAGAATATTGTGGTCAAATATAATTGGGAAAAGTATATTCCATATCTCAGAGATTCATGGTTATCAGTTCATTTATTAAAAATTCTGCAGAGTCCTATAGATTGCTTATTCTCTTCTTCCCCAAATTTATCTTTTATGTCCCCTGCAAGGTGATTTAAAGTTCTCATTCTGTAGAATTAATGCTCCTCAAACTTAAAGACATTTGATTTAAGACATGATCTTTCTCAGAAACAGGCAATGTCTGATTTTTTGTTTGCTTGTTTCAGCCACTCTGGGTCTCTGCCGCTTTCTCTAGTTGCGGCGAGCAGGGGTTCCTCTTGGTTGCGATGCGTGAGCTTCTCTTTGGAGGGGCTTTTCCTATTGCTGAGCACAGATTCTAGGTACTCGGACTCAGTAGTTGTGGTGCATGGGCTTAGTTGTTCTGTGGCACATGGAATCTTCATGGGCCAGGGATCAAACCTGTGTGTCCTCCATTCACTGTGCCCCCAGGGAAGTCCCAATATTTGATTCTTTATCCCTGAAGTTTCAGCTTGAACAGCAACTTTTCCTGGAAGCCCAGTATCCACCCCAAGCAGGGAGGCCTAAAGCATGAAGCCCAGTGTCTTGTGATCACCTGTTCTTGCACTGTCTCCGCCACCATCTGTGAGCTCTCTGAGATCAGGAACGGTGTCTGGTTTGTGGCTGTGTATACAACACCCAGCATGGTGACCAGCCTAGCAAAGGCACTGGGTATTTCTCAGAAGAATCCATTAGCCTACCAATGGTTTTACCCAAAGGTAAGGACAGAAACTGGCATGAGGCCAAGATAAACAAACACTGATCTCAGCCTTTCTAATCCACTCTGCGTCTGTGTAATCACTGAGCACCTCTCCAAGACTGCTGAGGAGCTAACTTTTTCCAGAAACTCCAGTCAGCACAAAGGAAGCCTTTGTTCACAGATGCACCTCTGCACCCAGAGTGCTACACAGGCAGTCTTGGCCCTTCCGGGCCCGTCACCGCCGTCAGAGGACCCAGGAGGGGACTGTGCTCTGCCTCCTGATTGGGCCTTTGGGGCTGCCTTGTGACCCTCACACCACCTCCATAAATGGAGGATACTAGTCCGCTGGGCAGAGGTCATCAAGTCTGTAAAAGTGCCTAGAGCATGTTGGAAGAAAGGCCTTTCCTATGTGCAAAGTAAGATTATAACTAGCAAAACACAACAGCAGGACTTTAGCTGGTGTGGTCCAAAGGCATCCAGTGTGGGGGCCTCAGTGTGGGGCTGAGTAAAGGGAAATAGAAAGGTGAGCCACTTCTCTAATCTAATAGTACAGATAATGCTGACCCCTAGAAGCTAGACAGGGAGCTGTTGAGGCAAGCACTCTTGGTTGCCCATCCAAAGTTATTAACCACTTCTCTTCCTCCTTCCAACAGAAATGAGTTTGGGTCCAGACATCCACATCCTCTTTCAAGCATGCATGTATTTAAGGGGATGCTGATGCCAATCCCAGCTCCAGGTGGTGACTCTGGTTTATCTATGAGCCAACTGCAGTGAAACTACTCCACCTGGCAAAGCTTTATTTAGTAATGGGCATGTGACCCAATTCTGACCAATTAAATGTCAGGGTGAAATCTGCTAGGAAGCTTCTGGGAAAGTTTTCTTGTTTCCAAAACAGAAAAAGGAAAAAATAAAAGGAAATTTGTTCTTCCTCTGATCATTGCTGGTGCAAGAGTGATGGCTGGGATGGCAGCAGCCATTTTGTCACTACTCTGAGGATAAAGCCAACATCAAGGTGGCAGAATGGAGAGAAGGGAACATCCTGGGTCTTTGATGATGTTATCCAGCCTGGGGTCATACTATAACTACAGGTCACGGCAGCCTTCTTACTGTGTGAGCCAATATGTTATCATTGTTTCACTTTGGTTTTATATATACAGTGGCCAAAAGCTTCCTGACTAAGTTAAATGTACAGGGACGCAAGGCCAGGCCTTGTGCATTCTACGTCCAAATGGTTTGGCTTTTCTTCCCAGCACTGGATAGTGGACACCACCAACCAGTGTGAACTGAGGCACTGACTCTAGAAGTTGGTTGAAAAATGCTATGTCATGGGTAAAACCCTCAGAAGATATACACAGTGCAAAGTACAAAGTACACTCTCCTCTGCCCAAGAGGAGAATGAGATAAAAATGCTCATCTATCTTTTTTCTTTTTTTTTTTTTTGCTCATCTACCCTTGTTCCTCTTGAGAAAAGACAAAGTTTCTACCCAAGTGTGTAAAACCAAGTCTATCCTTTTCAGCTGAGTTAGGGGAGGGATGTGGTCAGAAAACTGTAAGCCAGTGAGTGGGACCAGAGCAGAGTCAGGTCTGTTGCCAAGAGTGGGCAAGACTGATGCATATGGACTTAAATTTAGTTGATATTATTTTGGCTTATTCCCAGGGCAGCTAATAAGTAGTGCAAAATATATAAACTAGGGAAGGTTGACAGTGAAGGATATGGCTCTCCACTGCCCCTCTTATTTCTTGCAGACTCTTGACTGAAACTAGAGGTCTTCATGGCTAACCAGGAATGAGATGCCTGTCTGATTGGAGCTGTGCGGAACTGTGAGTGCAATGTCAGTCTGTCCCCAGTCATGGAAGCTCCCAGAAACTACATGCACTTTTGATCATTCAATATTTCTGTCCCTCAGGAAGCTTCACCCTCTGTCCTCATATCCAAGATCTGGGCTACAGAATTCTCACATGCTGGCACTGGGCAGTCTTTCCTCTTTTGTGCCTGCCTTGCAAGGGAGTATTCCATGGGTGTCTACTTGGACTTGCTGTGAGCTTCACTCCAGCACTTTCCAGCCATGTGAACAGGCAGGCATCTCATCTCACTAAGTTCTAGTGTGTTCATTTCCCCTCTAAAAGGCAAATTCCACAATGGTAGGGTTTTTCTTTTGCCCTGTTTTATTCACTGATATATCCCAGTGAAGTCACTCAATCATGTCCAACTCTTTGCAACCCCATGGACTATAGCCTGCCAGGCTCCTCCATCCTTGGAAATTTTCTAGGCTAGAATACTGAAGTGGGTAGCCATTCCCTTCTCCAGGGGATATTCCCAACCCAGGGATCAAATCCAGGTCTCCTGCATTGTGGGCAGACTCTTTACTGTCTGAGCCACAAGGAAAACCATTCAGGTGCCTAAAAACAGTGCCCAATACATTGTTATTCAATCACTAAGTCGTGCCTGACTCTTTGGGACTCTATGAACTGCAACACGCCAGGCTTCCTGTCCTTCACTATCTCCCTGAGTTTGCTCAAACTCATGTCCATTGAGTCCATCCAACTAGCTCATCCTCTTTTGCCCCTTCTCTTCCTGCCTTCAATCTTTCCTATCATCAGGGTCTTTTCCAGTGAGTCAGCTCTTCGCATCAGAGAAGCAGGGAGGGCTACAGTCCATGGGGTCTCAAAGAGTCAAACACTACTGAGCAACTGAGTGCACGCGCATGTACACACACACACACACACACACACACACACAGACTAGGGCTACAGTCCATGGGGTCTCAAAGAGTCAAACACTACTGAGCAACTGAGCGCACGCGCGTACACACACACACACACACACACATAAACACACACACAGACTAGGGCTTCAGAATTCATTTTCAAAGGTCCGACCTGCTCCTCCTCCTCCGAATCTCCTTATCTAAGTCAATGCTGTGCTCTTTCCTCCAAAGTTCCCTCTTGCCCACCTGATTCCTCTCTGACTCATCTACCACATTCTGGTTGTCACCTAGTTTCCCATCTCCCTGAGCAACGTCTCTCACACCTGCCTCTCCTCCCCACCCTCCCTAACTTTAGACCCCTTTTCCCTCCCACCTGGGCTGGTGCAGCCTCCAGTCCTCTGCCCTTACTCTCGCCCTGGTCCATGCCCATCTCTCTACTCTGGTCAGATTCCCCTTTCCAAGCCTCATTGCTCTCCTGATGCAAAAGTCCCAATTATTAGCAAAGCTATTAGCGAGGATTTCAGCTCAGCTCTAAACGATTCTTCCAGCCTCTTCCATCACTACATCCCTCTCCTTATCTAACCCTGTGGCCGCTATTCCCAACTGACCTAGGCAAAGTCTTACTTAATTGTCAGACACGTGCTTTTCCCTCACCTCCAGCTGTGCAGGTGCTTCTCAACTGGGGATAATTTTGCCCCCAGAGGGACATCTGGCAATGTCTGGGGACAATTTTGTTGTCACAACTGGGAGAGAGCTCACTACTGGCACTGAAGATTACTGAAACGCACAGGACAGCCCACCACAACCAAAAATTAACCAGTCCCCAAAGTGTTGAGGTTGAGAAATAGCAAAAGCTACTCCATGCTTCAAGACCTACCTCAATGCCATATAGCTTCTCTGTGAGAGTCTAAAACAGGGGCCTAGGGATCTCTCCTCTCTAACTTCATTCCAGCTTTGGTGACCCCAAAAGTCCTCTCTTTCCAGAATCATGGGTACATTCACTGTCTTTCAGAATTTCTCTTCCAGCCTAGAGGAAATGCCCCAAACTGACTCACATCCAGTCATAGCCAGATAAGACCGTCTCTGCCATCGGTCAAATTTCAGTGTAACCCCAGTTTTATTCCCCCAAACCCGTTGTTGTTGTTGTTGTTCAGTCACTAAGTCGTGTCCGACTTTTTGCAACCCCATGGACTGTAGCACACCAAACTCTTAATTTTCATTTATTTGATTCTACTTCACGCTAGTGGTTAGAGGATAAGACAATTGGATGCCATTACTGACTCAATGGACATGCATTTGAGCAAAACTCCAGGAGACTGTGAAGAACAGGGAAGCCTGGCATGCTGCAGTCCATGGAGTTGGACACAACTGAATGACTGAGCAAGTGGTTAACAACTTTGTCTCCAAACAAGGAAAGGACTGTTTGTCCCTAACCCCATGTACTAAGTGCAACGTCTTACCAAAGTCGGGGTAGGATAGGTGTTTTGCTGTTATTGTTTAATCACTAACTCATGTCTGACTTTTTGGCACCCCATGGACTGTAGCCTGTCAGGCTCCTCTGTCCATGGAATTTCCCAGGCAAGAATACTGGAGTGGGTTGCCATTTCCTTCTTCAATAATGGGCCTTTACTGAATAAATATTGACTCTATAGTCTGATCCTAGCTTTTGCAAAATAGGTTCTGGCAGAGAAACCCTTGTTTGTATTGTTTCTTTGTCCAAATCAACCTGTCAGTTATACCCTCCAGGACACAGCATAGGGAGGAATGAATCATTTCTTGGGCATGCTTTTTATTTTAAAGAAGAGAATGTAGAACAATCCAGGCAATCCTACTCCTCTTTCAGGTAAGTCTCACTTCAGAGTTAACGTGTCCACTCCCCTGGCTCCTGACCTTTGCAGGACCAGATGGACAGGACACCTTCATGAAAGTGAAAGTGTTAGTTGCTCGGTCATGTGCAACTCTTTGTGAGCCCATGCACTGTAGCCCACCAGGCTTCTCTGTCTGTGGAAGTCTCTAACTGAAAATTCTGGAGTGGGTAGCCATTCCCTTCTCCAGGGGATTTTCCTGATACAGGGATTGAACCCAGGTCTCCCGCATTGCAGGCAGATTCTTTACCATCTGAGCCACCAGGGAAGCCTACCTTTGTGAGAAATCTCCTGAATTTCAAAGCATGGAGTGTTCTAAAATAGCCATTTACCTTTTTTGTTGTTTTAATTTTTTATCTTGTGCACAATTTTTAAAGGTCATTTTATATTTACAGTTACTACAAAATATTGGCTGTATTCCCTGTGCTGTCCTTCAGCTTATTGACACTCAGTATTTTGGACCTCCCCCTCCCCCACTGGCAATTACTGATTTGTTCTTTACATCTGTGAGACTGTTTCTTTTCTGTTATATTTACTAGTTTGTTGTATTTTTTAGATTCCACATATAAGTGACATCATACAGTATTTGTCTTTCTCTGGCTGACCAAATCCATCTATGCTGCAAATGGCCAGATTCCATTCTTTTTTTATGATTGAGTAGTATTCCAGTGTGTGTGTGTGTGTGTGTGTGTGTGTGTGTGTGTGTGTGTGACATCTTCTTATCCAATCATCTGTCTATGGACACTTAGCTTGCTTCCATATCTTAGTAATTGTTAATAATGCTGCTATGAACATTGGAGTGCATGCATCTTTTTCAATTAGTGCTTTTTTTCCAGATATATACCCAGGGGTGGAACTGCAGGGTCATATAATAGTTTTATTTTTAGTTTTTTGAGAAACTTGCATACAGTGGCGACACCAATTTACTTCCCACCAACAGTGTACAAGCAAAGAACCACTTATCTTTATACTGATGCCAATGCAGGAGATGCAATTTCGACCCCTGCATTATAAAGATCCCCTGGAGAAGGAAATGGATACCCACTCCAGTATTGTTGCCTGGAAAATCCCATGGACAGAGGAGCCTGATGGGGGTCCATGGGGTCGCAAAAGAGTCGGACACAACTTCATGACTAAACAAAGTCAAAACCTCTAATCTGCTATTAAGTTAGCTGACAAGTATGGAGCTGAAATCTGACACCCCAACACTTCCCCTAGGTGACACTGACCAAGATCACTCTTAGCAAGGCCACTTTGTACTCTGGGGACCAGATCTCCAAGCACTCCCTCAGTCTCTAGTCCCTGATGACGGCTGGTACAATCTGCTTCCTTCTTTGGAGGTGTAACGTTGGGGTGGTGACTGGATGCCCTCCCTGGCCCTGTTCCTCCTGCTGCTATGAATCTGTAAGGAGAATGCTCTCAGGATGCCATTAAGAGATGATTTACTTGACTACAAAATGGGCATTTCAGAGTACATGATGTTCATGTGCCCCCAGGCTAGTCACCAGTTCCCATCTGGTGTGGGTCTGCCCAGCAACTAGCTCTGCCTCAGCTTCCCCCAGGCTGCCTGCCTTGGCTTTTGGGGCTTCCGACTGGGTTCCAGATGCAATCTCCCTTCCAGACCCCAAACTGCAGGTCGTATAACAGCTCCTTTTGCTCCTGGATTCCATATAGTCTACCCCTACACGAATGCCAATGCAGGAAACACAAGAGATGTGGGTTTGATCCATGAGTTGAAATATCTCCTGGAGGAGGAAATGGCAACTTACTCCAGTACTCTTGCCTGGAAAATTCCATGGACAGAGGAGCTGGTGGGCTACAGTCCATGGGGTGACAAGGAGTCAGACACGACTGAGCAAGCAGGGAAGTTCACCCTTACACAGGTCTCAATTCCTGATCCCTGACTGGCCAGCTGAGCTTAATAAATGATTCTTTAAGTCCCTTTTACCTCCCTCTAGTCCAAGGGTGCTTAACACAGGATTTAGGTTAAGAAAGCAGCAGTATGAGCATATAAAGTTATTCAGAGAGAGACTCTCGTTTTCATCAGATTCTCAAAACCACTCACCTTCTAGATTCTATGCTTTTTACCATTCAGTGTGTCTCCAACCCTTACATTTAATCCGCTTGTCTTCTCTCAAAACCATCTTTTTCTACATCAGACTCGTGTCCACCACATGTGCCCCACCACTGCTCTGCCCCTTGTCCATTTGTTCTCTGACTCTGACAACCCACTTCCAGTGCACTGCAAAACCATCCTGCACATTTACGTATCTTCCATAAAGTACCACTGTCTTCAGTAGGAAGGCACACAATTACGCGGCACATAATTAGGGCAAGAGTCTAGCCATTACAATCTTATGTCTCTATGGAAAAATAAACTCTTCACTTTCCATCAGTTTCCTACTGCAGACCTTCAATCCAGACAATTCAGGATAGCAAAGGAATCTTTGCTTTTCTTTCCAAGTTGATTTTTCAACCCCCAGAAAAGTGAAATTAGCAAGAGCCCTGGACTTAGCACCAGAAGACTTGTTTTGGAATCCAAGCTCTGCCACTTAGCAGCTGAGTGACATTGGGAAAGAGGCTTAACCTCACTGAGGCTCAGTTTACCCATATGAAAAAACGGGGATGCTCACTCCTGCCTTGTTCCATGACAGTGAGTTCTGCATGATCTGTGTTACCTGCAGACATGCATTTGTGCTCGAGCAGTGGTTAGTCTTGTAGGTCTCCATGATCAGATTTAAATAAGAAAATACACTGGGGGACTTCCCTGGTGGCTCAGTGGTTAAGAATCTGCCTTCCAATGCAGAGGACATGAGTCTGATCCCTGGTCTGGGAACCAAGATCCCACATGCTGCAGAGCGACTGAGCCTACAAGCTACAACTAAATTAAGATGTAGCCAAATAAATAAATAACGTGTGTTTTTTTAAGAGACAGAAAGAAAGAAACCCTGGATTTGGAGATTTCCCCTTGCCATGTAGTAGCTGAGTAATTCTGGGCAAGCAATAGCTTTAATTCTCATAAAAGATTAAATATGAATTCTTCATCAATAATGTCTCCCACCTCACTTACCTTGCACTGGACATTTTATTCTGGAATTGCTTTGTAAATTGAAGCACATCACAGTGTTTTGATGGTGCATCCCCTTCTCAGAAAAGTCTGAACCTAGGAATTTTAACCAGATTCTTTCATCTCCCCTAACCTCCACCAACCACCCCCACCCCCCAGCTTTCCCATGGTTTATATTCCCCAGGAGAAGATCAAAGTAGGAGCTCTTCCCTAGTCCCTGTCTCTGGGAAAGTAGGGCAGGCAGATCTAGTAGCCTGGAGGGAGTTGAGTCTAAATTAAACTGAGGCACTCCCAGGACCGGAGACACCAGCTCATCAAAACTTCCATTGCTTGGCCCGAGTGACAACTAAGCTCCTTAAGTCTCCTAGACAAATTCAGTAAAAATGAGGATTATTCATACTATCATTTTAATATAGCATTTTAATAAGCATGTGCGCTTAAAAATAAACTTTTTATTCAATAATGTGTTTAACCTGAGTCCATCCAGCAAGCATTTTGCATTAGTGCAGGTGGTATTGGTCTGTCATACCCCCCATTAGACTCTGGAGTCTCTAAGGTACAGTGTTTCATCCAAAAAGCTGACAGCGAGCAACATTAGTGTCAGCCCTGTCCCCAGGAGACAAGCAAATAGGTTGAATAACCAGGCATAATATCTGTCTTCAGGAATGTTTTCTTTTGAGAAGGAAAGCAGAAAGAAAGAAAGAAAGAAAAAACCTACAACTCTCCAGGACTCCTCCCTGCCTAAACTCTGACTTGGCTCTGCAAATGTCCAATTCCCTAAAAGTTTCAGAACCATCTATTGGCATGTTCTCTGAGGAAAACAGCCCAACTTCCACACTTCCTTTATTTGGCCCAAAGAGACAAAGTCTTAGATGTCTCTGAAAAGTGCAGGAAGAGGTAGAAGGAGGAAAGCATCACATTTTCTTTTCTGATAACTGTGAATTTCCCTTGCTTCATCTGGCTTTCAACTTTCATCAAAACAAGTTGTTTACCAAGATTAATGTCGGATACAATCAAGGCCCCAGATCGTTCTACCTGTGGGTACAGAGGCTCAGGAACACTGGGCTCAGATTACACTCTCTGCTTCCGCGGGGCGCTTCCCCACCTTATTGTGGGTTGCTTTCTGCTGATTTAAAGCAAGATGACATGGAGACAGATGAGTGCAAACCACAGACATTATAAATTGCAATTTGGCCTCAAAAGATGAATGAAGAAGCAATGCTTTGATCTGTGATTCAGAGCTAAGCTGCAGTATTTACAGAAAAACATGTCTTTGGGGAAAGGAAAAGAGAGACAGAGAGATTGAGGCAGAGAAAATAGCCTTTGGGTATTGAAAAAAAATATTTTCTCAAATTACAGATGACTTGAAGGAACTTGAGGGTGTAGGCGGAGAGGGCAAGGTTTTCTTGCAATTTTGTTCAGCCTGTAAGGGTTGACATAGAGGGGACATACACGATGGGACATCTGATCTGATAAAACATTGCAGCACCAAACTCGGTTCATACCTGACTATCCTGTAATGCAAGGCTGCAGCTGTAGCTGCAGCCGTTTAGTCGCTTAGTCATGTCTAACTCTTTCGAGACCTCTTGGTGGACTGTAGCCTGCCAGGCTCCTCTGTCTGTGGGATTTCTCCGGCAAGAATATTGGAATGGGCTGTCATTTCCCATGCCAGGGGATCTTCCTGACCCAGGGATCGAACCCACATCTCCTGGTTGGCAGGCTGTTGTTTATCACTGAGCCACCTGGGAAGCCCAACGCAGGGCTACAGAGAAACAAATGGCTCCACGGCATGTGGATGTCCTCCGGCTGCACTGTAGCTCTTTCATGGATGCCGTGTAAACCAGAGCGGTTGCCCTCTGGGTCAACCATCTCTCTGCCTTTCCCTCAGTGCTGCGTACACAGCTATTCTGGGGACTCCTGAGGACGGAGAGACTGAAGACCATGATTGGGCAGCCCCTTGACTTCATACAGGACTCAGATGTCCGTGATCGACCAAACTGGTCTTTATAGCACCTGCCGGTGCCCACTTGTCTCCCCACTCCCCTCTCAGCCCTTGACCCATTTAGAATCTGTGTCCTCATGGAGTGGAGAGAGCTACCAGAGGTCAAAGAATTAGTCCTTACAAACTGACAGATGGACAAAAAGAAACTCAGAGAGGGAACATGACGTCCCCAAGTCCACACAGCTGACTGCTGTGCTCTGCTTTGGGGAACAACAAAACTTCATAACATATCGGTCATATGACAGAATACCCCAAAGGAAAAAATGCCTAAGGGAATGTCTAATTCTCTCCCATCCAACTTCCCCCTTCTGCTCCCTCAGGAGTAAGGAATGCTTAAAGACCCTTTTAGCATTTCCCTCCCTTAGGTGGAAAAATACAGAAAAATGTGGAATCTGCTAGTGAAATGCCCAATGGTATATTAGAAATAATTACTACTACTAATATTTATTGAGCAGTTACTAGACTCAGGCCCTGCTTATCTGTATCGACTTATTGAATTCTCATAAGCCCTCTAAGAGATGGGTACTTTGCTTATCCCCATTTGAAATTAAGAGGACAGGGAGATTTAGAGTCATCCCACGGCTACACATTTAATAAAGGATGGAGGCAGGCCCTGCCCTCATGTGGCTCCCAGCTGGAATAAAGTCCCGCTTCTTTAACTGTTACGAGCAGATGTCAAACCTTGGGGTGTTTCCAGACCACCCTTGGCGCTTGTGGGCAAGTAAACAGCCAGGCCTCACCCTTGGATTCCTCAAAGACCCCCTCGGTCCAATCCCCCCACCTCCCAGTTTTCTCTCCTCTTTGTCTCACTCTGAAAGCATTTCTTGGCCATTCATGCCGCTTATCGAACAGCGGACCATGCTCCTCCCCACAAACCACTCCCTCTCAAGCCCCCATCTCTCCTGTGACCTCCCTTTGAAGGAGGCTCTAGACTTCTCATCAGGGTCTCCTGGGCTCCACATCCCTCTCTCCCATCCCTCCTCCACCACCCCCAACAAATCTCCCCTTGATCTTCGACCTCATGGGCCTTGCCTGCCCTCCCCTAGCTTTTGTTAATATACACAGTGTTGTTTTGTAAACACAGTGGATACTGACACCTGTCCTAGCAGTACACTTAGCTTACTTTATTTCTTTGGGAGTAGGGAGCTGGGAGGAGGGGAATTTGTGCCAAAGTCTATCTCTTTTCAATTGCCTCTTATTCACCTAGCAAATATTCATGGTGTGATTTCTGTCTGCTGAGCACCGCAGTGGTTCTGCCAACAGGGAGCTGAACAAGACAGAGCCCCTGAGCTGACCATCTAACTCTGAAAAATAAGGGTAATATCACCTCTCCTTCTGTGCAGGGCTGTCTGCTCTTCAGTCATTCACTCACTTATGCAACAGAGGGGTGTTAAGCGCCTTCCATCCTGCCAGGCACTTTGTAGGAGCTTTGAACAGGGACTCTGCTACTCAGGACCTTAACGGGGAGAGACTCAGCAGAGAACTGTTATCCCATAAGGTCACTGCGTAGGCCAGAGGAAGACTTCTCATGTACCGTTGCTCAGTTGTGTCCAGCTTTGCGACCCCGTGGACTGTAGCCTGCCAGACTCCTCTGTCCATGGGATTCTCTAGGCAAGAATAATGGAGTGGGTTGCTGTTTTCCTTCCCCAGGGGATCTTCCTGACCCAGGGACTGAACCCTCATTTCCTGCACCGCCAGCATTGGCAGGTGAATTCTTTACCACTGAGCCATCTGGGCTTCCCAGAGGTAGACTTACCACTGCCTAAATGAGTCAGGAAAAGGCTCCATAGGTCCCTTGGAGCTAACTCTTGAAGGACTGTTACCTGGTGTAGGATGGAGAAGGGTGCTCACGTGGGAAACACATATACTAAAATTGCCATGATGTAGAGATTAGCATGGCCCCTGCACAAGGATGACACACAAATTCATACAGCATTCCATTTTTTTTTTCATTAATTTTTTTTTTTAATGGAGAAGAGAAAGGTACACAGGCAACATCACAGGCAAGGGTAGAGAGATGTGAAAAGGAGACTGCTCAAAGAAGGCATATTGATGTCTGGGGCTCTAGATGGGTGTGTGAAGGAGAGGGTAGGAAGTGAAAAGTGAAAGGTGGGCTAGAGCCAGCAATGGGAAGACCCCCACTCCTTCCTGCTGGGCCATCATTCACTAATCCAGGATGCTACTACCACTTCTCAATGCTCCAGAGAGCCTGGGGCTTTCTGCTCCTCACCTTCTACCCTGAAAATCTCTTGTCTGTTCCCTTGACCACATCCAACACTATCCCTCAAGGATCCTTCTCTTCAGGCAGTGACCTTGGCACCACTTGGCCCCATGACCTCGTATGAGTCATCAGCCCACCTCGCAGACTGCCAACCATTACGGCAGGAAGAAATCTCAGGGCCCAAATGCTATACAAGAATTTAATTATGGGTCACAGTTTAATTACTTAGTCCGGCTTTATATGACTTAATTTATAAATAGAATTTACAGTTCCCTTGTTTCTTTCTCCAGCCATTTAGCTCATTAGGCTTGGAGCCAGTAGTGAAAAGATAAGGCAGAGAGGGCAGGGTACTGGGAGAAGTCTACCCCAGCAAGAAGCATTTTATCGCCAGTACTGTTAAGAATTTCCAGTGGGAGACGATCATAAAAAGGAGATAGACTTGTAGTTGGTTTTATTATTGTTTTTAAATCGTATAAAGCCAGTACCCATCCCCCTCCACTTCTCCCCCATTGCCTGTACCCAGGAACAACCACACCTCCATGTCTCTGCTCCAGTTACAACCTTTAGTTCCACATTAAGGCCAGCTCTCTGCAACAACCTGCTGGGCATTTCCCAGAGGCCTTCCCAAAGAGCATTCATTTATTCCACCAGCATTTATTTCCATACCTACTATGTGCAAGGCACTTTTGGCCAAGAAATGAAAAGCTGGGATAAAACGCAATAATTAACAGTTACTGCCTACTCAGTATGCACCAGGCATTATGCCAAACATTGCATTTAATTTTCGGAATGAAGAAATGAGGCTCTGTTTGTTCAGAGCAGTGGCTCTGGACCCTGGCTGCATATTGGAGTCACCTGGGGAACTCTGATGCTGGAAACCATCCTCTAGAGGTTCTAGTTTCATTGACTTGCAGTATGGCCTGGGCATCAGGTTATTAAACAAAACCTCCTCAGGTCATCTCATGTGCAGCTATGTTTAAGAACCAATGATTTAAGTAATTTTCCTAAAATCCCACAAATAGAACAGGGAAGGCAGGCGGGCTGGCCAGTCGGCCTCCTGAGCCCTACAATGTGCCAGACCCAGCTCTAGGTCCTTCCACTACCAAGTGATAAAACAGACGTCAAAGGCCATAAAAAAGATAAAATGCTATTGCAGGTCAAAGGACAATGAACGCAAGGAATCCTTTACAAAAGAGGTCACTTATGGGTAATTTTTTTCAAAAATTTGCAGGCTACACAGAAGTGGTGGAAAGGATCAGGCGGGACTTCCAGGCAGAAAGAACCATGTGAGCAACAGTGTGTAGCTTGGGAAACATGGCAAATGGACAAGAAACAAGAAACAGATCCCGTGTGTGAAAAGACAGCTGAAGGAAATTTGGCAGGAAAGTCAGGGACAGGTTGTGAAGGACAAGGCTTCCCAAACCATTTGAGGTTGAGGTACATGTGGAATAATGATCACATTTGTAGTACAAACCAAGGTAAGTGGACAAGGCTGTTACCATCTGTCTTAGTCTGTTCAGGCTGCAATAATAAAATTGTTCTTTACCTGCTAAGTCATTTGACTCTTTTCGACCCCATAGACTGTAGCCCACTAGGCTCCTCTGTCCATGAGATTTCTCAGGCAAAAATACCAGAGTCTGTTGCCATGCCCTCCTCCAGGGGATCTTCCCAACCCAGAGATCGAACCCGTGCCTCCTGCATTGCAGGCAGATTCCTTACCACTGAGCCATCTGGGAAGCCCCACAATAACAAAATACCAAAGGCCAGAAACAACAGAAACTTATTCCTCCCAGTTCTGGAGGCTGGAAGTCTGAGAACATGGCTCCCATAGATTCAGTGTCCGGTGAGGACCCACTTCTTCATCAACAGCAATCTTCCCACCATAACCTCACATGCCCAAAGGAACAAGACATGTCTCCAGTGTCTCTTTCATAAGGACACTAATCCCACTCAAGAGGACTCCAACCTGATGAGCTAATCAGTTCTTAGAGGCCCCACCTCCAAACATCATCTCACTGGGTATTGGGTTGAACAGTTCAGTCTATAGCCTCATCTCAGCAAATCTGACACACCTACTGGGAATCTTTGGCATAAGGCCTGGCAAAGGACCCAAGAAGTCTAAACTTCAGTCTCTGGGTAATGGGAAGCCAATGAAAATACCATATTGAAATGAAAAGATTGTGACAGTATGGAAGTTGTGTGTTTTTCATGTAAATCCAGGCATTGTCACAATGACTTCCTAAAGGCAAAACCTGACATGAATTTTCCACCAAACACTACTTGTGTGATATCTTTCCTACTAGACTTGGCTCTTCAACAAAAGGGATCATGCCATACTCGTGTGTGCGTGTGTGTGTGTGTGTGTGTGTGTGTGTGTGTGTGTGTGTTTCATTTTGTAATTCATGTCTAGCACAGATCTTGACAGACAGAAGGCGTAAAATTAGAAACAGACTTTGAACCACTAGGGCTTCCCTGGTGGCTCAGATGGTAAAGAATCCGCCTACAACGCAGGAGACCCGGGCTCAGTCCTTTGGTTGGAAAGATGCCCTGGAGAAGGGAATGGCAACCCACTCCAGTATTCTTGCCTGGAGAGTTACATGGACAGAGAAGCCTGGTAGACTATGGTCCATGGGGTCACAAACAGTCAGACACGACTGAGTGACTAACTCTTTGAACTTCTCATTAAATTCCATTCAGCAGGCGGCCACCTATTCCAATGTTAAGAGGCAAAAGTTGATGCAAATGCATGTACATTAGAAAGAGAAGGGGTGTAAGAGTCAGAGGACCATAACATCCTATCTTTTAACTTTTGCCTTATATATTGAGGCGCTCCTATGTTGGGTGCATACGTAAATATTTGAAGTAGTTATATCTTCTTGGATTGATCCATTGATCATTATGTAGTGACCTTTGTCTCTTGTAATAGTCTACTTTAAAGTCTATTTTGTCTGATGTAAGTATTGCTACTCCAGCTTTGATTTCTATTTGCATGGAATACTTCATTTTCAGTCAGTGTCTCTAGATCTGAAAAATAAATATATATATAAGAATTTATATATATAAATATATATATATGAATCACTGTGCTATACACCTGAAACTAACACAACATTGTAAAATCAACCATACTTCAAGTAAATAAATAAATAATAAAGATTGGGGGGGGAAATGCACAACTTGGAAGTCCTGGGCAGACACACTTGGTTTCCAGGGATATTCCCCTTGCTCTCTGTGTCTCTTCTGTAACAGGAACAGTAAAACCTACCTAGCAGCACTGTTGTGAAATAGCACATCGCAGAGTCCTGACACACAGCGGGCCCTCAGAGAAGTCTGTTAGCTTAGTCCCAACGCCCTTGACCATGTTTTATTTTCAAATTCTTTGAATCAAATAATGAGGATCACATTAATGATACTAATTTGTCTTATGTATATTCTTTGTAAATATTTGTCCTATTGGATGTGTGTATGGCTGAGGAGCTGCAAGTCCTGAAAGTTCTGCTATTGCTTTTAGTTAGCCTTCTACACAACCACCAGGTAGGAATCATCATTCCTATCACTTACTGAGAATTTGCTATGTTTCAGGTCCATCCAATGCAAAACATTTATATACTATCTGCTTTCATCTTTACAATAAGCCTAAACAAGGGTTGCCAAATCTGCCCCTGGCCTGTTTTTATTTTGTATAGCCCACAAGTTCTGAACAGTTCATACATTTTTCAAGATTTGACATATATATATATATACACACACTACATAGCTAGTGGGAACCTACTGTGTAGTGCAGGGAGCCCTGCTCAGTGCTGTGTGGTGACCTGGATGGGGGTGAGATGAGAGGGACATCGAAGAGGGAGAGAATCTATGTGTACAAACAGCTGATTCACTTCCTTGTACTGCAGAAGTTAATGCAACACTGTAAAGCAACTGTGCTTCAATAAAACAAACAAACAAAAAAGGTATGCCACAAAGACTATATGGTGCAAAGCCTGAGATATTAATTTTATTTATTTTGTAATTGATGGAAAATTGCTTTACAATTTTGTTAGTTTCTGCCATACAACAATATGAATCAGTTATAATTATATATCTTCCTTCTTGAGCCTCCCGCTCCCCTCCTCCATCCCACTCCTCTAGGTCATCACAGAGCTCCCTGTGTTATTCAGCAATTTCCCACAAACTAGAAAATTAGAGACACCAAGGGAACATTTCATGAGAAGATGAGCTTGATAAAGGACAGAAATGGTATGGATCTAACAGAAGCAGAAGATATTAAGAAAAGGTGGCAAGAATACACAGAAGAACTATACAAAAAAGATCTTCATGACCAAGATAATCACGATAGTGTGATCACTCACCTAGAGCCAGACAGCCTGGAATGTGAAGTCAAGTGGGCCTTAGAAAGCATCACTACGAACAAAGCTAGAGGAGGTGATGGAATTCCAGCTGAGCTATTTCAAATCCTGAAAGATGACGCTGTGAAAGTGTTGCACTCAATATGCCAGCAAATTTGGAAAACTCAGCAGTGGCCACAGGACTGGAAAAGGTCAGTTTTCATTCCAATTCCAAAGAAAGGCAATGCAAAAGTATGTTCAAACTACCGCACAATTGCACTCATCTCACATGCTAGTAAAGTAATGCTCAAAATTCTCCAAGCCAGGCTTCAGCAATATGTGAACCGTGAACGTCCAGATGTTCAAGCTGGTTTTAGAAAAGGCAGAGGAAACAGAGATCAAATTGCCAACATCTGCTGGATCATTGAAAAAGCAAGAGAGTGCCAGAAAAACATCTACTTCTGCTTTATTGACTATGCCAAAGCCTTTGACTGTGTGGATCACAGCAAACTGTGGAAAATTCTGAAAGAGATGAGAATACCAGACCACCTGACCTGCCTCTTGAGAAATCTGTATGCAGGTCAGGAAGCAACAGTTAGAACTGGACATGGAACAACAGACTGGTTCCAAATAGGAAAAGGAGTGCATCAGGGCTGTATATTGTCACCCTGCTTACATCATGAGAAATGCTGGGCTGGAAGAAGCACAAGCTGGAATCAAGATTGCCGGGAGAAATATCAATAACCTCAGATATGCAGATGACACCACCCTTATGGCAGAAAGTGAAGAGGAACTAAAAAGCCTCTTGATGAAAGTGAAAGTGGAGAGTGAAAAAGTTCGCTTAAAGCTCAACATTCAGAAAACGAAGATCATGGCATCTGGTCCCATCACTTCATGGGAAATAGATGGGGAAATAGTGGAAACAGTGTCAGACTTTATTTTTTTGGGCTCCAAAATCACTACAGATGGTGACTGCAGCCATGAAATTAAAAGACGCTCACTCCTTGGAAGAAAAGTTATGACCAACCTAGATAGCATATTCAAAAGCACAGACATTACTTTGCCAACAAAGTTCTGTCTAGTCAAGGCTATGGTTTTTCCTGTGGTCATGTATGGATGTGAGAGTTGGACTGTGAAGAAGGCAGAGTGCCGAAGAATTGATGCTTTTGAACTGTGGTGTTGGAGAAGACTCTTGAGGGTCTCTTGAACTGCAAGGAAATCCAACCAGTCCATTCTGAAGGAGATCAGCCCTGGGATTTCTTTGGAGGGAATGATGCTAAAGCTGAAACTCCAGTACTTTGGCCACCTCATGCGAAGAGTTAACTCATTGGAAAAGACTCTGATGCTGGGAGGGATTGGGGGCAGGAGGAGAAGGGGACAACAGAGGATGAGATGACTGGATGGCATCACTGACTTGATGGACATGAGTCTGAGTGAACTGCGGGAGTTGGTGATGGACAGGGAGGCCTGGTGTGCTGTGATTCATGGGGTCGCAAAGAGTCAGACACAACTGAGCAACTGAACTGACTGATCTGTTTAACACATGACTGTGTATATATGCCATGCTACTTTCTCAATCCATCCCACCTTCACCTTTCCCCACTGTGTCCACAGTATGTTCTCTGCTAGATTCATCTGTATCATTTTTATATATTCCATATATATACATTAATATATGACATTTACTTTTCCAACTGACTTACTTCACTTGTATAAGAGGCCCTAGGGTCATCCACCTTGCTACAACTGACTCAGATTTGTTTCTTTTTTCGTGGCCAAGCTATATTCCATTGTATATATGTACCACAACTTCTTTATCCATTCATCTGTCGAGGGACAGACAGGTTGCTTCCATGTCCTGACTATTGTAAATATTGCTGCAATGAACACTGAGGTACATGTGTCTTTTAAAACTGTGATTTTTCTCAGGGTACAGACTCAGCAGTGGGATTGCTGGATCATGTGGTAGATTTATTCCTAGTTTTTAAGGAATCTCCATACTGTTTTCCATAATGGCTGCCTCAGTTTACATTCCCACCAACAAGAGGGTTCCCTTTTCTCCACCACCTCTCCAGCATTTACTGTTTGTAGATTTTTTTGATGATGGCCTTTCTGACTGGAATGAGGTGGTACCTCATTGTAGTTTTGATTTGTATTTCTCTAATAATGGACAATGTTGAGCATCTTTTCATGCGTTTTTTGGCCATCTGTATGTCTTCTTTGAAGAAATGTCTGTTTAGGTCTTTTTGCCCATTTTTTGATTGGGTTGTTTATTTTTCAGATATTGAGCTGTATGAGCTGCTTATACATTTTGGAGATAACCTTTTGTCAGTTGCTTCCTTTGCAATTATTTTCTCCCATTTTGAGGGTTGTCTTTTCATCATGTTTATAGTTTCCTTTGCTGTGCGAAAGCTTCTAAGTTTTATTAGTTTCCACTTGTTTATTTTTGTTTGCTGCTAAGTCGCTTCAGTCGTGTTCAATTCTGTGCGACCCCATAGACGGCAGCCCACCAGGCTCCCCCATCCCTGGGTTTCTCCAGGCAAGAATACTGGAGTGGGTTGCCATTGCTTTTGTTTATGTTTCCATTAATCTAGGAGCTATCAGAGAAGATATTGCTGTGACATATGTCAAAGAGTATACTGTCTATGTTTTTCTCTGAGAGCTGTATAGTTTCTGGCCTTACTTTAATCCACTTTGTCTTTTATCTATTTTGATTTTGGTTTCGCATATGGTGTTAGCAAGTGTTCAAATTTCATTCTTTTACATGTAGCTGTCCAGTTTTTCCAGCACCACTTATTGAAGAGGTCAATTCTCCATTGTATATTCTTGCCTCCCTTGTCAAAGATAAGGTGCCCATAGGGAGCATGGATTTACCTCTGGGCTTTCTACCTTGTTCCATTAGTCTATATTTCTATCTTTGTGCCAGTATCATACTGTCTTGATGACTGTGTACTAAATCATTCTTTACAAAAAAAAAAAAATCTTGCTAATCCCTGGTCTATAAGACTATGGTCCCTTTACAGATGCGAAACTGAGTTTTTTAGAAAGGTGAAATAATTACCCAAGGCCACACACAAAGTAACAAGTGACAAGTCTTGGTTCTAGGACTAATTTTCTACCCCTGGTCTTAAAACTAGCTCTGTTGCTTTACATTATATTTAGAAGGAACTTTCCCTTTGACTTAAGCATAAACTTGACCCATCCATAGCTTGTTCTAATATACATGCCTTCTATATGCCTACAACCCTATGTGTGCTCCATCTTGCCTCCCCTTATGCTTATAAAAAGACAAGGGTGGGAAATGGGGAGGTATCAGGTTCCTTGCCCACTCCCCACAAAGGTTCCAAAGCAACAGAGGTCAAGAGCTGGGAGGAGTCGGACAATCCAAAGAAGATCCTGCTGAGGAGGAAACATGGTTCTTTGTCTTGGGAGCTTCCGGATTCCAGCTGTGGGGGAAGGGAGAGAACTCTGTGTTTCCTTTCCAAAGGAAAACGTGGCTGGAGGTTTCCAGGTAAGCACACATCAGAGCAGCCTTGTTGTCACTCTGGGCTTTGAGGGGAAAGACACCTGAACTTCACACTGCTTCAGCTCCAGCAGCTCACCAGCTGAGAAGAGCAGCTGCTCCCCGTTTCATCTGTTTCATATTCAGCAGGAAGATTAGTTTAAGGTTCTGACCCCAGGAAAACGATGCCTACAGCCTGCAGTAAGCGCTCTGTTATCCCGTCCAGCTGGGAGTGAGGTGCCCACCTTTGTTAAATGTGCTGGTTCCTGGAGAGATAGTTGCCACATAGACCATCGGCCGGAGATTGGTATTCGAAGATGCAGAACGCATAAAATAGGCTTTGTACTGAAATTATCCGGAATATAATTCCATCTTTCTTAGCTATTTCGGCAGGCATGGTGCCTTGGGGACACTGTCCGAATAGGAAGAAGGTAGAGGAAATGAAATTCACCGTTTATTGAGTTCTATGCTGCTAGCAAGCACTGAGCGGAAGCCTTAAATCAATAAAGGATTTAATGCTAACAATCGTCCAGTGAGGCATCTCCACTTTACAAAAGAAAAAACCGAGGCTTGAGATGGGTTCGTTCATTCCTATGGTATTTACTGAGCACCTTAGCTTGACCTCAGCACTGGGAATACCTATCTCTGCCCTCCTAGAGCTCCTATTCTTGGAGGGGAACTTGAGTTAAACAAGTAAAAGTAATTGATCATTTGTGGCAGGGATGAGAGTCACCAAGGGCAAGTCATGCTGCTACGACAACACCTAACAAAAGCTGGCTCAGTTTGATCATCCAAGAAGACTTTTCTGAGGAAGTGAAATTGAAGCTGAGACCTGAGGTATTCCATAGGAGAGGGGCAAGAGAACATACCCAGCAGGTGGAAAGAAGTATGGTCCTTCCAAAAAGTGACAACACACCAGGCTGCTGGGGCAGAGAGTGAGGGCTGGGGACTGACACAGGTGAAGCTGGTGAGGTCAGGAGAGCCTAGACCACCAGGGCCAGCCTCGAGGTCCAAGCAAGAATGTTGTACTTTATTCTAGGAAGTCACAGCAGGATGCAAAACAAGCAGACAGGGCAGTCCTGCAAAAGGCCAAACTCTTAGAAGTAAGAAGCAAGCCAGAGTTCAAGTGCAGGTTCAACTTGAAAGTCCATGCTTTTTCCACGGTCACCAGCATATGGTTAAAATTTTTTCTGAACCAAGCTGATTCAGTTAAGGGATAGGATCTTTCAAGAAAGACAGAAAGGGAGTCCAGTGTAGAAAGAACATCCTGGATTAGAAATCAGAAGTCTTGGGTTCTAGTTCTGCCTGAGATCATTCCTGATCATGAAGGACCAAGCTAACTCTTTTAATCTCACAGGCCTCAGTTTCCTCTAAGAGGGAGACAGTGTTTAGACTAAGTGCTCAATGAGTTATCACGTGGAAAACACTTCAAACCACATAGAACCCATAGTAAATGATCAATAAATCTTAGCTGTTGGTTTTATCAACCTCTTTGAATACTAGTATTTTCTGATTTTTTAGTATAAATTCTGTGACTGTGTATGTACTTTCTCAGAACCCTCCACGCCCAGGCACAATCATCAATCTTAGTTATTTCTAAAATAAGTTAAGAAAATTGTCCTTTGGACATAATCCTAGAATTCTCCAATAGCACTTGAGGAACTCTTGTCTTCCTGGATTTTATAGCCCACTTAAATGTTTGCATAATTGATTCGCCCCTCTTAAGGATTTACCCGCATAAGCCACAGGCAGAAATTTAATTACGGATCTGAAGGGACTTACTGTTATAATACTGGCAGAGCTTTCCTAGGTTAAGGATAATTAAGGTTTAAATTCCACTGGGATCAAGCAACTTTTAAAAGGGTCCTCTCCCTCTCCCAGCCCATATTGTACCAAAGGTAGTTTGGCTTTTGAAATGCAGGACAATACTAACCAAGAAATTACTTTGTGTGCTATATGCGAAGTTGGATCTGCTTTTCTTTGATTTCTTGATTTAGAGATAATACATTTCCACATCCATGTTGTGTCCTGATAGCCTGTTTCTGGAAGCTGGGAAGAGCTGCGAGGGCTACTCTGGATTATTATAGAAAATATTCAATCCTCAGGCTGCTTCCCAAAAGACCACCCCATCACATCACACAACAAGTTCTTAGGTCCTTGCCTTTCTTTTGCCCAGCTGGTTTGTGCTATCTCTGGGAATGCAAACTCATTTTAATATTAGCTTAAGCAAGGCATAATTAGGAATGCAAATCTGCAACAAGAAAACAATACAATTCATTCAAAAGCTAAGATCTGATGACTTTTGGATTATCTGTCATGAGGCTTTTCTTTTTTTTTACATCCCCATTGCCCTCCATTCCAGTAATTGAAAGCTGTCTGTATGTTTAAGTATGCAGCTGTAATTGGCCCGCTAATATACTCTCCCAGGCAAGCTCTGTTGTTTTGCAAGAACAAGAAACAGGATAGCTCATCCTCCTTTTGCAAGCTTAGTAAAGGAAAAGGCAGAAGTTCTTTCTCGATTCCTCCTGTGACAGATGCAAGAATAGAACTCACTATGCACTGAAGCTGAGTCACACACTGAGGGTAAGTTTTATTCTGGGTAATAGTTTTTATTTTCCATAATCATCTTTTCTTGAACTTTGTCTTCAGGCTTAACCATCTGCCCTCTCCTTCCACATATTCATTTTGTCTTGAGAGCGCGTTCCTTTACCCCTTTGTCAACACTGCAAAGCTCAAACAAACAAAAAATAACCACCCACCTCTGCATTATCAACTTTTTGTCATCGGAAGACTTCATCGTCTGCACAGAAGTAACTGTGTCAAGCGCTCTTTTATATAACCATGTGTGTACTTGTGTGGGTGTGTAAATGTGCATGTTAGCAAAACTTAAAATCAAAAATGTGCTTATAACATATCACAATCAGAGAGTCACAACACGACTGGGCATTTTTTCAGGCAGAGGACCTTTGACTCACTCCTTAATATATAACACCCTCCTGGTAGAAAGGTGAACAAAATCCTGCATGATTTAGCTCTTAAACTATCCTTCCAGCCTCATCTCTCATCACTACCCCACTGCATGCTCTATGCTCTGGCCATGCGAGCAGAATCTGTGCCTTGAAATTCATATTCCTCGCCCCCTCCAGGCTTTACCACATGTTTTCACTCTACCTGGAATCTTCCTCTGCTCCATCCCTGAACTTTTTAGTCCTCATCCTCCACATCTCAAGTTAATTGCCACTTCTTGTGAAACTTGGCTGTGGACCTGGATCCACATACAGTTGCACAGATTTTTCAATTATAGAAAACATTTTTTAAACTCTTTCTTCAGGCAAGGCTGTATACTAGGCATCTGGGGTAAAGGAAAAAGAGGAAGAGGGCTTTGATGAAACATCCAAAGCCTTCCAGTATCCCCATCTCTAGCCCTTGAAAACAAAATGATCCCTAAGACTCTGAACTACTAATATCCTTATATTATACCCATATAATTTGCTGATTCTCTATGCCATTTTACACAGGACTCTAATTATTTTTGATTCTAAATTCTTACGAACAAGGTCTATCCTACTTTTAAATGACCTACAAGGCCTAGCACCAGGATGAATATATAAGAAATACTAACAAACACAACTGATTAACTGCCTATTGACCTGTCCTTAGAGTGTCTTCCACAAGAATCATTGAGTAGCATGGCAAAATGCCCAGGAGACTACAAACAGCATAAAGACAGGGACTTGGTTTACCACGTTCAGCATCTTCCCAAGTCCTAACACAATACCTGACACATCACAGGCACTGAGTAAATATTTATGGAGTAAGTAGATTAATGAATGATGATATAAAGACAGCAGTGAACAAAAGTCTTGCCCTAAGGGACCCTCTAGACAATGAAAGAGATTTAAATTCACATTGTCTTCTCTCCTCCCAAACTTTTCATTGAAAATTAAGTTCATTTTTTCCCCTCACTTCTTCTCAGAGATCTCTTGACATAGGGTCTTTCCTTTTTTCTTAGGTAACCCTTGAAAGGAAAAAGAACAATCTTAACAGAAACACATAGGCAGGAATCATCTTCTAAATAGCTTTGGACAACACCAGGAATGATGATTGGGATAACTTCTACTCTGGAAGGCCTCACAGAGGTAAGATAAATGACAGTTCTTTCTGTTATGGCCTTCTTTTCACCACGAAGAGTCAATGACAATCATTACAAAATATATAAGCAAAGTCTGAAGTACAAGCCAACAAATCTTCATTCAGTGTATTTGAGATAAAACATTAAAAGATGAATAAGGCTGAAGTGAAGTGAGAATGCAAACAACTCCATACAACATGATAATTGCTATGCTAGAAGGATGGACAGAAAGTTGAGGGAATAATGAAGATGAAGCAATTAATTCTGTCTCAGAGAATAGAGGAAAATATCACAGAGAAATTGATCATTGACCTAGTCCTTCATGATGGTTGGATCAGCAGGTAGAAGTGAGATGAGCAGTCCAGATACAGAGAGCAGCATAAAACATGAAGCATGCATCATGCTCCAGGTGATTAAGGCAGCTTGGCTAAGACAGGTTATTGACAATTTAACACCAGTTTCACTTATCCCTAATGAAAACAGTTGTCAGTTTAGCTTACACTGATTGATAAAGCACATCATAGCAAATCTACTATCCACATAGTAGAGCACTTGAACAACTGTGTGTTTCATCAATCACTATTGCAGCTATGTATAGATACAAAAAATAGTATCACACTGCCAAGGTATGAAAGTAGTCTAAGTGTCCATCAACAGATGAATGGATATATAAGTATATACATACTATATATATATATATAGTCCTATGTGTCATTTTGTGACTCCATGGACTATGGCCCACCAGTCTCCTCTGTCTGTGGGGATTCTCCAGACAAGAATACTGGAGTGGGTTGCCATGCCCTCCTCCAGGGCATCTTCCCAATCCAGAGACTGAATCCAGCTCTCCCACGGTACAGGTGGATTCTTTATAGTCTGAGCCACCAGGGAAGCCCAAGAATACTGGAGTGGGTAGCCTAGCCCTTCTCCAGGGATCTTCCTGACCCTGGAATCAAACCAGGGTCTCCTGCATTGCAGCAGATTCTTTACCAGCTGAGCTACCCGGGAAGCCCAGGACTACTATTCAACCATAAAAAAGAATGAAATTTTGCCACTTGCAAGAACATGGATGGACTTGGAGGGTATTGTGCTAAGTGAAATAAGTCAGACAGAGAAAGATACTGTATGATATGACTTACACGTGGAATCTAAAAAATATAACACACAAGTGAATAAGACTAGGAAAGAACCAGACTCACAGATTCAGAGAACAAACTAGTGGCTACCAGTGGGGAGAGGAAAGGGGGAGGAGCAATATAGGGGTGCGTGAATGTGTGCTTAGTCACTTCAGCTGTGTCTGACTCTTTGTGACCCTATGGACTGTAGCCCACCAGGCTCCTCTGTCCATGGGATTCTCCAGGCAAGAATACCAGAGTGGGTTACCATACCCTTCTCCAGGGGATCTTCCCGGCCCAGGGATCAAACTCGCATCTCTTGCATTGCAAGTGAATTCTTTATCCACTCAGCCACCTGGAAAGCCCAATATAGGGGTAGGGGATTTACAAAAGGATAATCATGGAATTGTATGAAATCATGTTTGTGAAACCTTTCAAAACTGTAAGCACTACAGAATTTTAAAAATCTTTCACTCAATGTTTTAAAAAATGTTAACGTCAACCCCATCTATAGATTTCAATGCAGTAGTCCTAAATAAAATGTTTGTTGATAGATTTTTAAAAGTAGTAACACATGATGTAGACTTAAGGTTCACATCATCTTCCCTTTCTGTAAAAGTCCCATTGAAACTAAAACAGAAGATTTTTATCTAGAAAAAATAAGCGATCTTCCCAGAAAATCTTCCTGGTGAGGAAATCAGAGCTTGAGAAAGATGACAACTAGGACTTTAGGCAGTTCCTTCCACCCATACAGACATGCAATAATGTGTCTGGGGGGAGATGAGCGGGAGGAGGAGAGGGACAAGCAGAGAAGGAATGGCAACTCTGCACAGGAGTGACATATTGTTCCCCATCACCAAAGTGAGGTCATTCTCCTTTGCAAAGGTTGAGGTTCCCTTTTAAAGGTTGAGGTTGCCATCTTCTCAGGGAAACCCTACTTACAAAGAGCCCCCAGGCAGCCCTGTAATGCAATCATCTCTATAGCTACAGCAAAATCATATCCTATAGCCCAACTCTCACTCAGAGATAACCTGGGAATTATCCACAGACACGGGAGGAAAATTCACTGACACCAGAGAAAACAAAATCCAGGGAACAGAAAAGAGGGTTTTTGTTTTTTTTAAGTCATTAGAATCCTCAGAGTCTAGATTTTGTATGTTAAACATGAACCAGGTGCTATATTATAGGGAACAATCAGCCAAAAACAAAATAGTTCTTAGAAATTAAAAATGACAAGAAAATCAATAGGTAGGATGAATAATACACTAAATATAGCAGACAACCAAACTGGCTACTTAGAAAAATAAAAACAAGGAAACTGCTCAAGATTTGTATCAAAAACTTTATATGCATACGATGAGAGAAAAAATAGGAGACAAGGGGGAAAGGGAGTATGAGTAGGCAGTGAGGCAGTGTTCTTGACTTTCCCTGACAAAAACCCAATAATTCTCTTCAGCTTATAGAGACAAGAAATTAGAGGTTTGAGTATATTATTTAAGGTCATATGGTTGCCAGTAGAACGAGAAATAGCCTGTTAGCAGTGATTGCCTCTAGGACATGACACTGAGTTGAGGAAGCTGCCTCTGGGATAAAAGAGCTTCTTTTGTGGACTCCTGTTTTCTTTGGAAAAGATAATTACTACATAGATACACAATTATTCTAATATTTTTAATAAAGTTATCCTGAAAAAAAGTATAACACATTGGCAGAATTGAGACACCATTTCCATCTCTGTCAAATCTATTCTCTGCCAATATGGGGATCCTTTGTACGCATCAAAAAGAAACCCCAGAAGGAAGAACATATTCTATTTATTTATTCATTCAATCATGCAACAAACATGAATTGAATGCCTGTTGTAGGTCAAGGGCTGTTCCTGCAAAAATAAAACAGTTTAGATAAAGCAGTTAATAAACAACAAACATCCTTGCCTCACAGAGCTGTGTTCTTCCCTTATCACAATAATGCCAGGGTTATTATTTTGCAATTAATAGGCTCAATGTTAACTGGTTGGTTCTACTCATAAAAAGTTTTAAAATAGGTAAAGCTCATTTAGATGAAAAAACATCAGAAAACAGTTACCTCTTGTGGGGAATTAACTAGAAACTGGAGCATAAGGCAATTTCCCAGTGTGGTGGAAATGCTATATATATTGACAGGATTTCAGTTTACACAGATACATGCATTTTTCTAGAAATCATGTATTGTACATTTCAGATGTGTACATTTCCTCTTACGTGAATTTAGCAAAAAAAAAAAAATTGACAATAAAATTTGAACTAAAAAAAAAAATTGGGCTCAATGTTACTTTAACCAAGGAATGTGTTTCTCAGGTGAAAAATAAATCACATTATTTTCAGAAGAAAAATAGTAAATATTTCACAATGATGAGGTGTGTTTACTGTTAGGTACATTCAGGTAGAACCCGATGTCCTCCCAACTCCACCCCAAGAAGAGCTCTTCCCAAGGATGGGTGGGAAAATCAGATGTGAAAAATGTGAAGAGGAGAGTTTCTGGAAAAAGGACAAGATAAGGAGATTAAATCGGGGAAGGAGGCAGCTACCATCAAAGAGTAGAACGTGAGGTTCTTTTGTACAGTGCCTGGGAACATGCTAACCAGAAGTCTCAACTCCTAGCCATCAGGCTCTGTGCTATTTGGGGAGGCTCCAGTGACCCTTGAGTAAACAAAATGCTTGCCCCTCCCTCGGGCAGGGGGCCTGGGGAGGATTGGTCCTGAGGAGGATTAACCTGGGGGTACTCAAGAACAGACATGTTCCCTGACCAGAAGCCACTTTGTATGTTCACAGAAAGAAAGACCAAGACCCCAAGCTTGAGAGCATGTCAGTGCGAGGAAAATTCTGTTCGTTCCTTCAGCAGGTCTCCTGGGAACAACATACACCTCCAACCCAGCAAACATGATCACAAAAGAAGGGTACCTCTGACATGAACTAATATTTATGCCTACTACCAGCAAGTGGAAAGACACTAGAGGGAATAATCGCAAAAGAAACTAGATTAGATCTAGACAAAATTAAGAAATTCCATTTTCTCTGCGAATCCTGGGAGATGCATGAGTTAAGTTTTGTGAACCTACAGCATATGTTTCAGTCACATTACTTATTCAGGCTGCAGACTTCTTGATGTACATATGGTTCTTCTGATCTTTCCAAATAATTCCATAAGACCCCAGAGTGCACAAGTTGGAAACATTAGGGCTAGCAGGAAGGGCGCTTAGTGGGGGGAAGTGAGAAAATGAGGCCAGGGAGGCAGATTTTTGAAAACCACCTCGTGTGCCATACCACAAATTCAGAGGAGAGCCAAGAACCATACAAAGGTACAAAACGTCCAAAGAAGAAAGGAGTGAAGAAAGAGGTTTTTGAGGAAGGGAGTGATAGAATCAGATCCGGGTTTTGGAAAGATGATGCTGTCAGTATCTGAAGAGGGAATTTACAGAGAAAGAGATTTGCAGACAGGGAGCAGACCTAGGAGGCTACAGTCCTTAATCAAACAAGAAATGCCCTAAATTAAGGCAGTGACGGCGGCGGGGGGCGGTGGGGGGGGGGGGTGGCATTAAATCTTATGCATCACTTTTTACTTCCTTTATCCTACCCTGACTGCTGCGGTCACCATTTCTGCACAAACTTGAACTAGCTCTGTGTGTGTGTGTGTGTGTTAGTCGCCCACTCGTGTCCGACTCTTTGCAACCCTATGGACCGTAGCCCACCAGGCTCCTCTGTCCATGGGATTCTCCAGGCAAGAATACTGGCGTGGGTTGCCACGCCCTCCTCCAGGGGATCTTCCAGACCCAGGGATTCAAACCCGAGTCTCCTGCATTACAGGCGGATTCCTGAACTGCTAAGCTATCCGGGAAGCCCCAACTAACTCTGAGCAGGTGCAAATGGGAGGTGCATATGTCCGCCCTGCTTCTCAACTCAAGGCGTCTCTGACGTTGCTGCCCAAGCACCTACTCTGCAGTCTCACACAAACAATCCAACAAGACGAAGGTGTGAACACCTGGGGGCATCAGCTTACCTGTTGCCGGATGGGAGTGTCCCAAGGGGACAGTTCTGAGATGAGTCTCCTAAGGCTCCACAGAAGCCCTCGCAGGACCGGGACCCCGCAGCGGTAACCAGACCGGGAACGCAACCCTGACTGGCCTTCTTTTCCTTCCAGATGTCCACGCCTCTCCCTCTCACAGCTCCTTGGGCCTGCCCTCGAACAAACCACCGTCCACAGCTCTAGTATTAGGTCTTGTCCTGTGTGGAACCCAGGCTACCGCAGGTAGTCACAGCACCAGTTTCTCAGATGAGGTTCGGTGCCAGAGCAGGAGAGGGCTCCACAGTGGCCGGGGTTTCCGGTGTGCGTGACGGAAACACGTGAGCTGGGCCTAAGTCACGTGACTGCCTCCCTCGGCGTCGCGCCCAAGGCACTGTTTTCATTCAGTGTGGCTAGAGCCCGGCTCCTGGCCTGTGAGAAGCTGGCTCCTTGAAGCTCTGGCTTCTTCAAGACCGTTTGCTTCCTGCCTTTAGGATATGTGGTTTCATTTCTGTGTTGTCTTCTCTTCTGCTCTTCTTCCTCCTCATCCCTCCATTCCTTTTATCCCTTCACGTCTTTCTTTTTCACTCACATCACACAGTCCATTTTCATGTTCTGAGGTAAAATTCTTTTCTAAAAGCTTTTATTGAAAAATGGTTGGTTTACCGCAATGTGATAGTTTCAGATGTATAGCAAAGTGATTCAGTTATGCATATATATATATACCTTTTGAAATCATTTTTATAATTCTCTTCCATTACAGATATTACACGATAATGAGTACAGTTCCCAGTGCTCTACGGTAGGTCCTTGTTGATTATCTTTTTATACAGTTATTTCTGTTGTTTAGTCACTAAGTTGTGTCCGATCCTTCAACCTCATGGACTGTAGACCGCTGGGCTCCTCGTCCATGGGATTTCCCAGGCAAAAATATTGGAGTCCGTTACCATTTCCTTCTCCAGGGGATCTTCCCGATCCAGAGATTAAACCCAAGTCTCCTACATTGACAAGCAGGTTCTTTACCACTGAGCCACCTAGGAAGCCCATTTTATGTAGTAGTAATATGTATATTTTAATCCCAAACTAACTGAGCCATATTTATGTACAGAGGGAACCAATAAGTAAATTGGTACTAAAGATAAGAAGCCAAGAGTGAAAGTAACCCATCATTTCACAGGGTGATTTGCTAGCAGGGTGGTCTGGTAATTTGGGGTTTCCTGGGCATCCTAACTAGGTTTTCGCAAAAGGCAGCTGTGACTGGGTTTGATTCTCCACCCAAGGGTGCAGAGGAAGCCTTTCTGTACAGGTGGAGCATAGAGGCAGCCCCACTCTCTCAGAGGCCTGGTGCAGGGTTGTATCAGGGCAAGTGCAGCTGCAGTGGTTGAGTTTGTCTGTTCCTGAGCCATGTTGCAATGAGACTCTCTTTCACACTGTAAAGTCACGGTGACAAAAATGTGAGTGTGGAAACATGAACAAATCTTTACTGAGCAATACTTCCTTACTCTGCCTAGTTAGACTTGGAGTAAAATCCTAGACATTTTTGGTGATGCAAAGAACCTGTTTTGTTACTTTTCAACCCAGATCTTGGGTATGACAAATGACAGTGAAGCTGTGCACCCTATGTATAAGTTGCCAGAAGCTTACAAGTGACACAAAACTTTACCACTATGCCACCCCTGCCCTGCAGCCACACACCCATTCCTTTCTCTCTCTGGTCCAGAGAGAGAAATCCAGTTCCTTTCTTATAATCTACAAAGTGCATACCAAAAGAAGCTGCTATGTTAAGACAGAGTCTTAAAAACCTTTTTTCCTGTCTTTGTAGCAAGCTATCATTTTTCATTTCCTTCTAAGTCAGACACCACCTCTGAGATTTACCTCTTTTCATTGATGTCAGCAGGAACTGACCTCTTGTCTAGCTGTCCTGAATCCCTATTGTCAATTTGCCTTTGACCAGAAATATCTATATAAGCAGAGAGGGAATGAGAGCATTTATCTCTTAAAAAAATTCCATGTTCTGTGTTCAAGGTCAGTTTCCCAAAGATTCACTTGAGTCGGGGTGGGGGTGTTGGGGCAACCTGCCAATGGGCCTGGGTCAGAAGCAGCTGGATGAGATGCCATTTTTTCACAAGCAAACAGTGGCAAAGAAATTTGTTTATGCCTTGTCATGACTGGACAACCCAAATACCATCAAGCCTGCATCAGCACTCGGGTCTGGGTTTTGTCATTGTCAGTCCCTCTGGTATTCAGAAGAGATGCTGGCTCAGGAGGGCCAAAAGAGTTTAATTTCCAAATGCATCTGAAATCCTTTAAGCCTTTTGTTGGAGCCATTGCAAAATCATAGTGGCTATAAGCCTTTTTTTTTTTTTTTTTCCCTTCAGTGGTTGCATCATAGTCACCAAGACAAGCACAACTGACTCTTTCTCCAGAGAGACGTTGGCATCTGTGGTCCAAAGGTTAAGCATGCTGGGGCCTGGTGGGGAGAATTGCATTTCATTGGAGAGTCCAAGTGGGTGCAGGCTGAGCTCAGCAGCCGCTTGGGAGCAAGAAGCAATTGCTGGCTGTTCTTTCTCCAGGGGAATGCGAGCAGCATATGGTGTTCTGTGTGTGACACAAATGGTTAATTTCCACCAGCTTTTCTGTAGTTTCAGCAACTCTGGGATTAGAAGGGACAGGTTCTTTACAATTCCCTCCAATATCTCTCAAAGTTACTTTCCAAGTCTTTGCTTTTGTTCTGCTGTTTCTCTTTCTGTGGCTTTATTTTGCTTGGAGGTAAACACTTGGCTTGGGATTGAGAAGGGATTTAACTGCTTTGTTTTTTTTTTTTTTTGCTTTTGCTTTTGCTTTTACCCAGGGTCACTGGAACAGTAATATCAAATCTTGAAATAGTCTTAAATGTTTCTACTCTGCGTGTGTGTGCAAATACTTCACACACATACCCACACACACACATGCTCACCCCCTTCCATATAATGTTTATTAATGATTGTAGAACTATATTGGTCCACATGGACTAAAGATTAGCTGGAACAAAGGCAAAATATTTTATAGATTTGAAGATGGGGGGAGGGAAGAGCGAGGGTGAAAAAGAAGGAGGGAAAGAGAAAGAGAGAAACTAATAATAATAGTAACTGCCATTTATTGACAACTTTCTATGCACTGGATAGTGGTGGTGGTTTAGTTGCTAAGTCATGTCTGACTCTTGTGACCCCATGGACTGTAGCCCACCGGGTTCTTCTACCCACAGGATTTCCCAGGCAAGAATACTGAAGTGGGTTGCCATTTACTTCTCTAGAGCATCTTCCTGACTCAGGGATTGAACCTGGGTCTCCTTCATTGCTTCCCTCATAGCTCAGTTGGGAAATCATCTGCCTGCAATGCAGGAGACCCGGGTTCAATTCCTTGGCCAGGAAGATCCCCTGGAGAAGGAAATGGCAACCCACTCCAGTATTCTTGCCTGGAGAATCCCATTGACAGAGGAGCCTGACAGGCTACAGTCCATGGGATCGCAAGAGTCGGACACGATTTAGTGACTAAACCACCACCTCCTGCATTGCACGCGGATTCTTTATGGACTGCACTGGGCACACACGCATTCATATTCATTGAATTGCCTTGAAACCTGTCAGACAAAAGGGTTATTACAATCCTCATTTTACAGATGAAAACATTGAGGTCTAAATTACTCGAGACATAATCCCAGATCCAAGCCAGGTTTTTCTAGCACAAAAGCTATTCCTAATCATGATATCATAATGCCTATCAATAGCACATACCTGACTCATTTTCTCAGAATTGTGTTTTTGAAGAAGATAATTGTATCGTTGCTTTTTCATAGCAACAAGTTCTGAGGGGAACAATGATAATGATTACAACTATAATTATTGGTACTTTTAGGATTCAGACACAACCATTGGAGCCTCCATAGAGTATCCCACTTAAATTTGCATGTATGTAAATAATAATATATATTATTTCCACTTGACCAATGAGAGAAGTAAAGCTAAGACTTTTTAAGTAAGCAGCCTGTCCCAGGTCACACAATAAGCAAAGGGCAAACTGGAATTCCAACTCTAATCAGCTGATTCTGAAGTGCTAAAACTTCTCAGAGTCTGTTCCATTTTTTTCTTACTGTTTTCTTAGGGGGAAAGTCCCAGAAGAGTGTAGATGTAGGACTTCTCTGGTGATCCAGTGGCTAAGACTTCACCTTCCAGTGCAGGGGCTGCAGGTTTGATCCTTGCTCAACATGCCTAGCAGCCAAAAAAAACAAAACAAAACAAAACATAAAACAGAAGCAATATTGTAAAAAATTCAATAAAGACCTTAAACAAAAGTCCACATCAAAAAAAATCTTAAAAAGAAAAGCATAGTTGTTTAGTCATTTTTCAGTTTATCTGTGAGTGCCAGCATCTTGTTTCTAATACACAGAGAAATTTATGCATTGGACATATTATATAAGTATATTTGGAGAGATAAATGTTTCATAAAATGAAAAAAAAGCATTTACTGAACTTCAACTATATGCCAGGCCCTAGGAATACTGACATTCAAAGGAACCTTCAGTACATAGACAAGGAGGCTCTTACATAAATGCTTTCAATAAAAAGTAGTGAGAACAGTGAGGGCCTATAGACCACACGCCCAGATGCATGCAGTCTATAGCATTTAATGCAGTCGAGGCTCTGGGAGGCCCTGGCACCACACATTCATTGTTTGCAGATGCTTACTTCTTCATGGCTAACACAATGTTAGAGGATAATCATGTTCTTAGCAATTCATGAAACTGATAAACAAAGTAAAAGACTCCCTACAGCCTCCTGAAGAATGGAACTACACAGCAAGACCATCTCAACACAGATACCCTGACTCAGCCCTGCCTGCCTACTAGGACTCCCTTCTAAGGATGCTGAGTAGCCAGTAACTCTGCATCATGTCCATTTCAGCGCCAGGTGGCTTGACTAGGTGGACACCCTTCCTAAAGTCTCTCTCCCTCAAAACCTGTACCAGGATCAGATACATTTCTGAATGTGTTTGCCACTTTCTGCTCTTTGGATTATTCCCTAGACTCCCTAGTGGCTCAGACGGTAAAGTGTCTGTCTGCAATGCAGGAGATCCGGGTTTGATCCCTGGGTTGGGAAGATCCCCTGAAGAAGGAAATGGCAGCCCACTCCAGTATTCTTGCCTGGAAAATCCCATGGACCAGGAGCCTGGTAGGCTACCATCCACGGGGTTGCAAAGAGTCGGACACGACTGAGAGACTTCACTTCACTTCACTAGACTCTGTACTCCACTCCAAAAAAGACCTGAATTTTTCTTTTTGAAATGACTGATAATGATACAAAGTGATAGTGCCTCTAGGTTTGTATTTTTAAAAAGAAAAAAAAAATTTCCTGACCAAAAAGCAAACAAACAAAAAACACACACAAAAAAAACAAGCAACAACAAAACCTTAAACCACAAGACCTGGGGATGATTTTCTTTGCTCATCACCAGATTTGAAAGCTAAGTGGCTCCATTAGGCTGGGCCATGAGAATAATAAGTAAAATAGAGGAAATCAGTAAAGAAAGAGAAGAGTGAAGCAGATAAACAGTGAGAAGTAGACAAGACTTCACAGCCCCTGGGAGACGAGAGCCCTTGAAACTTCCCAATTTCCTACAAGTTTCAGTGGGGCCCGTTTCTACGTCCCCTGAGTGCTGCCAATTTCTCTGTTTTATTTAATAAATCTTTTTATGTGTTTTAGCTGGAGTGAGTTTCTCTTTCTTCCTACCAAAAGATACTTGACAATAAAACCTTCAAATCCTCCTCTGAGTAATAAATTTATCATTTTAGTCCCCTGTTTTGCCTCAAGAATCAGACCCAATCAGAACTACTTATGATCCATCATATGCATTTAGCCTTTTGCTCCTGTTCTGTCTTGGTTGATAGAGCAGGCTTGGAATGCCCATCGCCTACAAGTTTTAAGTGTCCACAGCCCAGTCAGCCTTTGCGCCCCAGCTGGAAACTTCCTCCATATGGCTTCTTGGAACCTTTCTGTCTACAAGTAATTTCTCACTCCCCCATAGAGCCTTTTATGTAGGTTTCCTGGCTCTGGCACTTTCTCACTTACACTAGAACTGTCAGGATACCCAGCTTATCTTTCCTAGTAGAGTGTAAGCTCCTGGGGGCACAGACTTTTGTCTTATTCCTTCCAAATCCACCAGTGTTTATTTAGCACACAACATTCAGATGCTACTTATAGAACTTGTGGGTTGGGGGGATGAATGAATTCAAATTACCATAAGGCATAATTAACTGAAAAATGTCAATACTCCAATTTTGGAGGGGAAAAAAGAAAAGTAGAGAACTCAGATCATATCAACTATAATATATAGTCAAAACACAAATTACAGGACTTCAGAGGTTACTACAAATTCAATCAGGCCTTAATCTCAATTGAACTTAATCGCTAAGTTTTCTTCCAGCACCAAAAAAATCCATGCTTATGTGATTCTATATTTCATACATCTACAGTACTCCACAGGGAGACCTGAGGTTAGGGTTCGAGCCTTGAGATGCTGTACATTTGTGGTGACTAAAAGAAAATCCTGTTGAAAAAAAAAATTGCAATTGAACAGAGTTAAATTTTACTTGACAGAAGAAGGAGGAGGGCGGGAAAGATGAAGAGGCAGGAAGTAGGAGAGGGGAGAAGGAGGGGGAAGGACAGTGCTGTTGTCCATTTACTATATAACATTGTATGTAATTATTTCTTTTAAGTACAGCTTCTTGGCTCAATTCTGGGCTTCCTCAGTGGCTCAGCAATAAAGAATCCTCCCGCAATGCAGGAGCCACAGGAGACATGAGTTCAGTCCCTGAGTCGGGAAGATCCCCTGGAGGAGGGCATGGCAACCCACTCCAGTATACTTGCCTGAAGAATTTCATGGACAAAGGAGCCTGGCAGGCTACAGTCCATAGGTTTGCAAAGAGTCAGACACTACTAAAAGCAACTTGGCACGCATGCAGCTCACTTCTACTGAAATATGAGTGCCACGAGGGAGTGATTTTTATTTCACTCACTGATGTATCCCTATATATGCCTATAAGAATGCTTGGCATAGAGGTAATACACAGTAAATAATTGCTGAAAGGATGACTGAATGATGAATGAATAGGAAACATGAAAACAGGTAAAATGTAGCCTCTGCCCTCAATATGTATCCAGGGCTTCCCTGGTGGCTCAGTGGTAAAGAATCCACCTGCAATGCGGGAGACAAGGGTTCGATCCCTGGGTCAGGAAGATTTCCTGGAGGAGGAAATGGCAACTCACTGCAGAATTCTTGCCTGGAAAATTCCATGGACAGAGGAACCTAGTGGGCTACAGTCCATGGGATCGCAAAATAGTCAGACACAACTGAGCTACTAAACAACAACAACATATACAAAGTAAAACACACTTTGGGTCCCCTGCCCGGATCCCCTTAAGCAACCAACGCCCCCATGCCTCAGCTGTTGTTAGTGTCTGCAGACAGCTGACAACTGCCTGCTACTCCTGAGAATTGACTTAGTAGGTAGGAACACCTCTCCCGGAAAGACCTGGGATGTTGCATGCTAATTCCAGAGGTGGCCACTAGCCAATGGTTGACTAATAAAGGGATCCAAACAGTCCCTCCCTTGCTTCAGTGTGGGGACGTTCTGTGGGGTTTTTACCACCTAGGGTTCTCCCATGAGATCGAGCTAAAGCTCGCCTTCAGCTAAGTCTACATCTTCACCTGGCCCTTCTTATACTGCTTTTCTCACTTCCTCCCTTACAGGTTGCCTGAGAGCATTCCCTCAATAAATCAGGGAAGGGGCCGACAGAGAATGAGATGGTTGGAAGGCATCACCAACTCAATGGACATGAGTTTGAGCAAGTTCTGAGAGTTGGTGATGGACAGGGAAGCCTGGCATGCTGCAATCCATGGGGTCTCAAAGAGTCAGACATGACTGAGTGACTGAACTGAACTGAGAGCATTCCCTCATTAAATCACCACCAAAAAAAGCCTTGTCTCAGGCTCTTCATCTCAAGAACTGGTGCTGAGACTGAAAGGGGAATTATTTGTTACATCTGATGTTCCAGGCACCACTTTTGAGATATTATATCCATTTTGAAATTTAATTTAATCCTACCTTCACAACCAATTTTCAAGACTGTTATTATCATCCCTAAATTACTGATATAAGCTGAATAATTTACTTAATCATTCTATGTGGTCCAAGTAGGATTGAAGCCTGACCTACCTAACTCCAGAATCTCTGTGCCTCATACTATACAACATTTTTGTTGTTTGGCACTAAGTCATGTCTGACTCTTTGCAACCCCATGGACTGTAGCCCTCCAGACTCCTCTGTCCATAGGATTTCCCAGGCAGGAATACTGGAGTGGGTTGCCATTTCCTTCTCCAGGGGATCTTCCCAACATAGGGATTGAACTAGTGTCTCCTGCATTGGCAGGCTCCTGCATTGGTAGGATTCCTACCACTGAGGAATCCTAACGTTAGGCAGGAATTTATTCATATGCTTTGAGGACCTTTTCAATGACAAAAAGAGAACTACATGAGATTTTCGTGGCTGATCCTCAGTTAACCAGAATATGCAGTTAATCACAACGGCCTTGAAATTCAAGGTAATAAAATAGTCTCTCTCAGACAGGCTATCCTTTCGCATTCTGATGAGAGTCTGACTTAGGAATTGACATGTTGGGGAGTCTTTCAGTACTCTTCACTGCATCAGATCTTTAAGTAAGATCTGGCCCTATGGGAAAGTAGATATCTGTTGACCTATTCTGTTGACTGATGAAGACATTCAGACATTGAGTGATGTTCCCCAAGGCCTTATAACACATCTTCATCAGAACCAAACAGTTCAAATTCCTTACCCATGCCTCAGACATTCAAATTGTTAGCTTGCAAAAACCCACAGCTTTCACATTACTGAGAGGGATGAGTCCCTGATAAAAATCTGTTTTGACTCAAGTCTGATTCTACTGGTCAAGAACGGGAAAAAAAATATTTACACTTGAATAATTATCATCTTTCCAAGGCAGAGCCTCCGTGGACCATATTAAATGGAATTGAGGGAGGATATTATGTAGAATTATATTCTTCAAAATATTTAAAACTAAGAGAAATAGACAATTCAGACATTTCCTTTCTACTTGAGATTCTTGGGCTACTTTGTTTCCAGAGCCTACTCATTTGGAAGTGTATTTTATTTTTATAAAGGAGATTTTGAACTAGTAAATACTTGAGAAATAATTTTTTCAGGTCTGAAAAAGAAGGGATAAATAATAGGCAGATGTATTATTGGCCAAATGTGAGCTAGAATGACAAAGCACAAACATAATACCCATAGAATGGGAAATTATATTGAAACTGTGGCTCATGGATATTTCTGATGTTTTCAGGGGAATTACTATAAAAGGGATATAAGTTATATTATGGAGTTCTGTGTTTTTCTATCACTGGTATTTTTTTGTTTCAATAAAACCAATGCTCTAGATCTTCAGACCCTATCTAGATTTGATTTGCATTTGGCAACAATGGATTTTGTATCAAAGAAGAAAATACAAAAAGGAGATTTCATATAGGTCTCTAGTTTAAAGAAGGAGAATTGCAATGTAATACCCAGTGCATAAAAAACAAAATTTGTAACTTCATTTTGTTAATGAGTGTGCTTTTTTAACCTGTTTTTAGACAACTCCTTCCTCTAAAGCTGAATCTCCCAAAACAAAGATCGGCAAACATACATTTTCATTGTAATAATGAGCACTTGGATATCAACATTTCAAATAATGGTTATAATATGAAATTCAAAAATAGTGTCATTGATTGGAAAGCCTAATGTCCTGATCCTGAGAGATCTGGATCCCAGCCCAACACAAACTAACTGTGTGATATTGAGCATTCACTTATTCTTTCTTGATTTCCTTTTCCTCATTTGCATATTGAGAAGATTGAACTAGACAATTTCTAAGATTTCTTCCAGCTCTATATGTGAATTCACATTTGTAAAATTAGTTTAAGTACTTTGGAGAAAGACCTCAAAACCTCTATAATCATTTTCCCAAATTAAGTGAATTATATTTTTCAGAGCACTTCTTTCAAGGCTATGATGAAATGATGAAACATAGCTTTCTCCCCAGAAGCATATGTCATGCTGACCTGCTCCTTTGAAATATATCAGTATTGTTACTGAAAGCATGTTGAGGTCAGATATGTGAACCAGGAAAATGTGATGGACATAGTGAAAGGAAATTATACAACAGCAAAGATCTAGGTAGCGACTCCAGAGAAATACTCAAGACTAAAATGGTTGGACAGACAACATAAATCTAGATAAGTCAGAAGTCAAATGCATACAAATCAGCCAACACAAGAACAGAGCAAATGTGGTAGGTCAGAGTCTGGGATCCGAGAGTGGATATTAATAGCATTGAAGAACAGAAAACATCAAAGAGAGATCAGATTTTAGGGCATAACTTATTTCCTCTCTATGCTGTTTATATTATGGGTAGCTGTGCCCTTGTGTGCTCACTGTAGTCAGAATAATGTGAAAAGTAATACTGTTGAAGTAAGATACTGGTTCAAGTAGGATGTTGACAAAGATTTAGAAGATTGCTTTTCATTAGAAAGTATCAGAAGATAATGGCACCCCACTCCAGTACTCTTGCCTGGAAAATCCCATGGACAGAGGAGCCTGGAAGGCTGCAGTCCATGAAGTCGCTGAGGGTCAGACACGACTGAGCGACTTCACTTTCACTTTTCACTTTCATGAATTGGAGAAGGAAATGGCAACCCACTCCAGTGTTCTTGCCTGGAGAATCCCAGGGATGGGGGAGCCTGGTGGGCTGCCATCTATGGGGTTGCACAGAGTCAGACACGACTGAAGTGACTTAGTAGCAGCAGATTCAGATGATTTAGGGATACTGGACACAGGAGAGGAGAGGAGATAAGAAAGGAGAAAGCAGCATGTCTTTCTTAAACACTTGCTTTGTCCTGGCTCGGTGTGAGGAGAAAACTAGCCATTCCCTACTTCCCTTTCACTCTCATACCAAGCTAAACCAGTACAGCTAGCACCAGGGAACATGATCTCGCTAATGGAGGCAGGGACATAATCTCCACTCTTATGGAAGACTCCTCACAATAACTGGCATAACCTTCACCGCTTTCACAGCAACCTCTTTGGGTTATCCACAAGAGAACAATGTAGAAAGCCACACTGTGTAAAGACTCTCTCATATCCATTTCTATCTGACTTTGTATGAAAACACTCTGACTCATGCCTCATTCAAATAGAAAGATTCAAGAGAGCAGTTGTTATAGAAATGTATGACAGCATAGAAGTTTCTGTGGACCCCATAGAAGTTCCTTTTCCCAGAGAGAATTCTTCTTCTGTACCCGTTAACTAGTTGAATGGGGGTGTCCCGATTTAAAGAAATCTTCTAGTTGCTCTATGAAGAGTATACTACAGGGCAGCAGAATGTAAGCAGAGAAACTAGCTAGGAGACGTTTTAGGAGTCCAAATGAGAGATGGTAGTGACTTAGAATTCCAGCATTCTTTTCCTCACCATCCAGGCATGTGGAAGAATTATGTTTCCTTTTCTCCTTGCAGTTGGGTGGTACTCTGTGACTAGTTCTTGTCAATGGATTGGTAGGGGAGCAGAAATGGTATATGTTACTTCCAGGGTGGAACACTTGATTTCTGGGTAAGATTCCTGTGCCCTCTTATCCCCTGCAACTGTGACTAGTAAAATTCCAGATTGTGGGGACATTTCAACGAGGGCCGTGGAATGAGGAAGAAGTAGAACAGAGCTCCCTGCTGATATGTAATGGACTGAGTGAGAAATTGGTTTGTTGTTTAAACCACAGAGATTTGAGGGATTATTTGTTACTGCAGCATACCCTAACCACCATTGATACTAACAGTAGAAATGGTAAAAAGTAAGTAGATTTGGAATAAAGTCCAGAGGTTTGATTGACAGGACTTTCTGACGGATTGGAGACAAATGGCCAAAGAAAGAAGAACCAGGGCTTCCTTGGTGGCTCAGTGGTAAAGAACCTACCTGCCAATACAAGAGACTCGGGTTTGAGTCCTGGTCTGGGAAGATCCTACATACCACAAAGTGACTTGGCCTGTGTGCCACAACTATTAAGCCTGGGTTCTAGCACCCAGGAATCACGACTACTGAGCCCATGTGCTGCAACTACTGAAGTTCTCTCACCTTACAGCCCATGCTCTGCAACAAGAGAAGCCACCACAAAGAAGGGCCTGTGCACCACAACTAGAGAGTAGCCCCAACTTGCTACAAATAGAGAAAAGCCTGTGCAGCAGTGAAGACCCAGTACAGCCAATAAATACGTAAAATTCTTTTTTAAAAAAAGAAAGAAGAACCAAGGATGACTGCAGCACTACAATGAGCCTATAGCTGGCATTGCTGATAGTTACAGCTCTTTTTGCAATGAGTTCAACTAAGTCTTGCAAGCCTCATTAACATAAGCTCTAGAAATGTACTAGAGTAAGATGGAAAAATGAATGATATGACTTGCCATACCTGGGAGAATATAGTGTCTTGCATCATCTACTTCTTGTAGTCTTTGACTCTATGAGGGACTTACAGACAGATGGTTAGAACTTTTATCATTGGGTTAGGAAGAAGTGGACACAACCAAATTCATTTCAACCTTCCCCAACATTAATACTAAGGACATTTCTATGCCATAACTAACTTCAGGGGAAGTCAGGAAATAACTGAAGCATTAGAAAACACCTACCTCAAAAAACACCCTTATGGCAGAAAGTGAAGAGGAACTAAAGAGCCTCTTGATAAAAGTGAAAGAGGAGAGTGACAAAGTTGGCTTAAAACTCAACATTAAAAAAACTAAGATTATGGCATTCAGTCCCATCACTCCATGGCAAATAGATGGAGAAACAATGGAAACAGTGACAGATTTTGTTTTCTTAGGCTCCAAAATCACTGCAAATGGTAATTGCAGCCATGAAATTAAAAGATGGTTGTTCCTCGGAAGAAAAGCTATGACCAACCTAGACAGCATATTAAAAAAGCAGAGACATTACTTTGCCAGCAAAGGTTTGTCTTGTCAAAGCTGTGGTTTTTCCAGTGGTCATGTATGGATGTGAGAGTTGGCCTATAAAGAAAGCTGACTGCTGAAGAATTGATGCTTTTGAACTGTGGTGTTGGAGAAGACTCTTGAGAGTCCCTTGGACTGCAAGGAGATCCAACCAGTCCATCCTAAAGGAAATGAGTCCTGAATATTCGTTGGAAGGGCTGATGCTGAAGCTGAAGCTCCAATACTTTGGCCACCTGATATGAAGAACTGGCTCATTGGAAAAAACCCTGATGCTGAGAAAGATTGAAGTCAGGAGGAGAAGGGGACAACAGAGGATGAGATGGTTGGATGGCATCATTAACTCGATGGACATGAGTTTAGCAAGCTCCAGGAGTTGGTGATGGACAGGGAAGCCTGGTGTGCTGCAGTCCATGCGGTTGCAAAGAGTTGGACATGACTGAGTGACTGAACTGAACTGAACTTCAAAAAATATTTTATGAAAACCAGAAATCAGAAAGAAAGAACTAACTTCTTGAGTAATAGCTATTGGTAGATTTAGGTGTTCAAAAAATTGACCCTAAAATACTTTACCCTAAAACTCTATTTGTTTGGACTAGATTTAAAAGGAAATTTTATACCAAAAAAAAAAAATAGTGAATATAACCTATAAGAAACAGACTCACAGATATAAAGAACAAACTTGTAGTTCAGGTGGGGGACAGCAGGGAGGGAAAATAGGGGTGGGAGAGTGGAAGGTACAAACTATTGTGTATAAGATAGACTGAAGGATGCATTGTACAATGTGGAGAATGTAGCCAGTATTTTGTAATGACTGTAAATGGAAAGTAAACTTTTTAAGTTATGTAAAATTAAACAATGTTTTAAAAAGGGAACTTCAAAGGCTGTTGAAAAATCTTGTTTTCATATAGGTCTGTGGCTATTACACTAATTGTGTGATTCTGGACAAGTCACTCTAACCTCTCTGACTTTTAAGTTAATCATTTATAAATTGGGAGTGACTGTGAAGGTTTTTTAAGAATTAAATAATGTTTATAAAACTCATTGTCAATTACATGGTACTAGTCTAATATGCAGAATTATTACCATTTTTAAAGAATGAATTACAAGGGTTCTTTTTCCCTTATTATCAAGGCCACATGTAACCCTGGTAGTTCTACAAAAGAGCTATGAGACGTTTAAGTCACCATACATTTGAATCATGACACAGTGGCATTTGCAATATATCACTTGCCCTCCTACATATCAACTCACATAGGATAAATTAAGTTACTATTTACTGTTAGTATTATTAGAACTAATGAACTCAGTGCGTGCTCTCACTTATTTAAGTATTTGTTAAGCAGTTTTTGGTAGTAATCATATAGACTAATCTTAGCTGCATTCTCCCCAACCTCAACAAAAATCCTATTTCTAAGAGGCTGATAGAAGATTGAAGGAGAAGGGGATGACAGAGGATGAGATGGTTAGATGGCATCACTGTTTGAACCTAGCTCCCAAATCAGTCCAACACTAATTGGCCAATTCCTCAGATTTTAGCGATGGAATTAAAATATAACAGCTGAGCACCAAAGATACAAAAATGTTGAAGGAAGAAGGGGAACCCACCAAGAAGTTTGAATGAACTCTCAGTTTGTTGGTGTATGTGACAAGTCACAAGGTTAGAGGACACCCAGTAGCTCTGTTACAAGGCTGACATGAAAACTAGAATAAACTAGTCTTGGTAACAATCTAGAAATGTGATTAAATCCAGTCATGAATGTGGTACAATGTAAGCGTTTCTCTAATTAGATTCTGAACAAATTCAACCACATCTTGAGTTCTTTCCCTTTGGGATATTCAATAACTTAGATAAGATGTGTAATGTCTATTCCCTAAGTCATTAGTTTTAGTTAACAGCTAATTGAGTTGTAGTTTTTTATATCAAATTTCCTCTTTGCATCTATCTCTGGGTTTATACAGAATAAAGCAATTTAAAAGTGGAACAATTATACAGTAAATCTAAGAACGTTAACTATTAAGATATATCAAACTCTGGGTCTACCTCAAGTGTTTCATTCAAAATTACCTGAGGGCTTTCTCTAGTAGGAAGTCACATAATACTTTCTGATTCTCCACCATGACAATAGTTTTAAGAAATATCTATTGAAAACTTAGCCAGACACTTGTGTTAGGTGTGCAAAATGATTCAAATGTGTTAGGTGTGCAAAATTTTTTAACTTGTGATAGGTGTGCAAAAACTAGGAGTGCAAAAATGATTTAAACTTTCCTGCCTTCAAAGTGGGCTTTCCAGGTGGCTCAGTGGTAAAGAATCCACCTTCCAATGCAGGAGATGTGGGTTGAGAAGATCCCCTAGAGTAGGAAATGGCAACCCACTCCAATATTCTTGCCTGGAAAATTCCACGGACAGAGGAGCTGGGCAGACTATAGTCCATGGGGTTACAAAGAGTCAGACACAACAGGGCACACACCCACACAAACACGCTCTCAAGGTACTTAGAGTTTAATTAGAAAGACACACAAACCACACTGACACAATGTGATACATGCTTAGGGGGATGCAGAACTTTCAGCACACCTTCGCTTCCTCAAAGAGATGATACCTGAGCTGAATATTAAAGACACACTAGAGTTATTCACACAGATGAATAAAGCAGGCATTTCAGACACAGGAAACAGGTTGATCAAAAGATATGTAGGAGCCAAATATTTGGAGACAATGATCTGGAACTCAGCTTGTTGTGGGAGAATGAGGTAAACTAGCAGGCATCTTGAGAAAAAAAAAAAAACAAAGCTGAGCAGAGAGTTAGGACTGGGAATGGAAATTTAGACGTCATCACATGGGGCCGGAGAGTAAAACAGGGAAACAGGGAGGGGAAAAGTTCATAAGGTGGGCTTGATTCCTTGAGGCATATTCAGTCTCAAGGTGGAGGAACGAAAGGAAGAATTCATGAAGGTGCACCAGAGAAATAATCGGAATGGTAGAAGTAGAACCAGAAAAGAAACACAGAATGTTGAAAGTTCTGGGATGGCCAACAATGACCAATAAACACAAAATTGCGACTACTGCCCGACTAAAATAATATGCATTCCATTTAGCCATCGGAAAAACATATGCAGTCTCTTAAAAAGCCATTTCAACGGTGTGGGGGTTGGAGGAATGTGAAGGGGAGCTAGAGTTTAGATTGTGCTTCTTGACTCAGAAGAGGAGTGAGTGGAAGGAAGGTTGAAGTAAAGTGAAAGTCACTCAGTCGTGTCCCACAGTTTGTGACCACATGGACTATACAGTCCATGGCATTCTCCAGGCCAGAATACTAGAGTGGGTAGCCTTTCCCTTCTGCAGGGGATCTTCCCCACCCAGGGATCAAACCCAGGTCTCCCACATTACAGGCAGATTCTTTACCAGCTCAGCCACAAGGGAAGCCCAAGAACACTGGAGTAGGTAGTCTATCCCTTCTCCAGCAGATCTTCCCAACCCAGAAATCGAATTGGGGTTGCAATGCACTGCATTGCAGGTGGATTCTTTACCAACTGAGCTATGAGGGAAGCCTAAGTTAAAGTAAGAGAGCATTAATAAGCTATTGGGAAAGAATCATTAGTGAGTAAGAAACAGACTATGTAGAGAAGATAGAAGATATTGGAAGGGGCGAGGATGCTGTGGAAATGTGAAGGGGGTGGAGAATGGCTTTCAATAGGCTGACACTCTTAATATTTTTTACTTTTGCCCACACTAAGAAATATATTTCTCACAAAACCCAGGACATCCGCAAAGATACACATACAATCAGAGATATAAAGCAAAGTTTATAAGACAATATTTACCCTTACTACATTTTATGTACCCTGATATTTTCTTTTCATTCCATTTTATTCTATTTTCATTCCATTAACCCAATGCAGGTTAATTTCTGCTAGCTTGCATGCCTTCCTGATTGGATCAGGGCCCAGAGTTTTAAGAACACTAGAATGAAAGAGTCTTCAATCTCAAACACCATCTCTAAATTTCTAAACCTTCCAAACTTAGAAGAATATAAAGTAGGATAGAGATGAGAATAAATATATAGTTATACAGAGGAAGTTGAGGCATTTCGGTGCTCGTGGCTTCACTTTTCTTGAAGTAAGAACTGAGGTCAACAACTGAGTCCAGGGAGAACAGAGCACAGTGAAGGGTGTAATGAGAATGATGTTGAATAAAAGTGGTGAGAGTGGACATCCTTGTCTTGCTCCTGATCTTAGAGGAAATGCTTTTAGCTTTTCACCACTGAGAAATGCTTTTAGCTTTTTCACCACTGAAAAAAAAATGTTAGCTGTATGTTTGTCATATATGGCCTTTGTTATGTTGAAGTATGTTCCTGTTATAGACATTTCTCCCAAGAAGACCTATAGATGGCCAAGAGATGTATGAAAAGATGTTCAACATCACTAATTATTTAGAGAAATGCAAGTCAAAACTACAATGAGATTCCATTTCACACCAATCAGAATCAGTTCAGTTCAGTTGCTCAGTCATGATGACTCTCTGCAACCCCATGACTGCAGCACGCCAGGCTTCCCTGTCCATCACCAACTCCCAGAGCTTGCTCAAACTCATGTCCATCAAGTCTGTGATGCCATCCAGCCATCTCATCCTCTGTCATCACCTTCTCCTCCTAACTTCAATCTTTCCCAGCATCCGGGTCTTTTCAAATGACTCAACTCTTCGCATCAGGTGGTCAAAGTATTGGAGCTACAGCTTCAGCATCAGTCCTTCCAATTAATATTCAAGACTGATTTCCTTTAGGATGGACTGATTGGATCTCCTTGCAGTCCAAGGGACTCTCAAGAGTCTTCTCCAACACCACAGTTCAAAAGCATCAATTCTTCAGCACTCAGCTTTATTTATAGGCCAACTCTAACATCCATACATGATTAATGGAAAAACCATAACCTTCACCAGACAGACCTTTGTTGGCAAAGTAATGTCTCTGCTTTTTAGCATGCTGTCTAGGTTGGTCATTGCTTTTCTCCCGAAGAACAAGCGTCTTTTAATTTCATGGCTGCAATTACCATCTGCAGTGATTTTGGAGCCCCCCAAAATAAAGTCTGTCATTCTTTACATTGTTTCCCCATCTGTTTGCCATGAAGTGATGGGACCAGATGCCATGATCTTAGTTTTTTGAATGTTGAGTTTTAAGCCAAGTTTTTCACTCTCCTCTTTCACTTTGATCAAGAGACTCTTTAGTTCATCTTCACTTTCTGCCATAAGGCTGGTGTCATCTTTGTGTTTGAGGTTACTGATATTTCTCCCAGCAGTCTTGATTCCAGCTTGTACTTCATCCAGCCTGGCATTTCACATGATGTACTATGCATATAAGTTAAATAAGCAGGGTGACAATATACAGCCTTGACATACTCCTTTCCCAATTTGGAACCAGTCTGTTGTTCCATGTCTGGTTCTAACTGTTGCTTATTGACCTGCATACAGGTTTCTCAAGAGACAGGTCAGGTGGTCTGGTGTTCCCATCTCTTTAAGAATTTTCCACAGTTTGTTGTGATCCACACAGTCAAAGGCCTTGGCATAGTCAATAAAGCAGAAATAGATGTTTTTCTGGAACTCTCTTGCTTTTTCAATGATCCAGTGGATGTTGGCAATTTGATGTCTGATTCCTCTGCCTTTTCTAAATCCAACTTGAATATCTAGAAGTTCACCATTCACTTACTATTGAAGCTTGGCTTGGAGAATTTTGAGAATTACTTTGCTAGCGTGTGAGATGAGTGCAATTGTGCAATAGTTTGAACATTCTTTGGCATTGCTTTTCTTTGGGGTTGGAATGAAAACTGACCTTTTCCAGTCCTGTGGCCACTGCTGAGTTTTTCAAATTTGCTGGCATATTGAGTGCAGCACTTTCACAGCATCATTTTTTAGGGTTTGAAATAGCTCAACTGGGATTCCATTACCTCCACTGGCTTTGTTCATAATGATGCTTCCTAAGGCCCACTTAACTTCAAATTCCAGGATATCAGACTCTAGGTGAGTGATCACACCATCACGGATATCTGGGTCATAGAGATCTTTTTTGTATAGTTCTGTATATTCTTGCCACCTCTTCTTAACATCTTCTGGTTCAGTTAGGTCCATACCATTTCTGTCCTTTATCGAGTCCATCTTTGCATGAAATGTTCCCTTGGTATCTTTAATTTTCTTGAAGAGATCTCTAGTCTTTCCCATTTTATTGTTTTCCTGTATTTCTTTGCATTGATCACTGAGGAAGGCTTTCTTATCTCTTCTTGCTATTCTTTGAACTCTTTATTCAAATGGGTATACCTTTCCTTTTCTCCTTTGCTGTTAACTTCTTGTCTTCTCTCAGCTATTTGTAAGGCCTCCTCAGACAATCATTTTGCCTTTTTGCATTTCTTTTTCTTGGGGATGGTCTTGATTACTGCCTCCTTTACAATGTCATGAACCTCCGTCCATAGTTCTTCAGGTACTCTGAATGAATGGCACTCCAATCAGAATGGCTATAATCAAAAATTCACAAATAGTGAGTGCTGAAGAGGGTGTGGAGAGAAGGAAACCCTCCTACATTGTTGATGGGATTGTATATTGGTACAGCCGCTATGGAGAACACTATGGAAGTTCCTGAGAAAACTAAAAATAGAGCTACTGTATGACCCTTCAAGAATTGATGCTTTTGAACTGTGGTGTTGGAGAAGACTCTTGAGCGTCCCTTGGACTGCAAGGAGATCCAACCAGTCCATTCTGAGGGAGATCAACCCTGGGATTTCTTTGGAAGGAATGATGCTAAAGCTGAAACTCCAGTACTTTGGCCACCTCATGCGAAGAGCTGACTCATTGCAAAAGACTCTGATGCTGGGACGGATTGGGGGCAGGAAGAGAAGGGGACGACAGAGGATGAGGTGGCTGGATGGCATCACTGACTCGATGGACGTGAGTCTGAGTGAACTCCAGGTGTTGGTGATGGACAGGGAGGCCCGGCGTGCTGCGATTCATGGGGTCGCAAAAAGTCGGACATGACTGAGCGACTGAACTGAACTGACTGATTACCCTTCAATCCCACTCCTGGGCATATATTCAGAGAAAAACATGATCTGAAAGGATACATGGACCCCAATGTTCATTGCAGCACTATTTACAACAGCCGAAACATGGAAGCAACCTAAATGTCCATCAAAAGGTAAATGAATAAAGAAGATGTAATAGATAGATACAAAGAATATTAGTCATAAAAAAAGAATGAAATCTTTTTATTTGCATCAACACAGATAGACCTAGAGATTGTCATACTAAATGAAGTTAAGTCAGAGCAAGACACATCTTATATGATATCATTTATATGTGGAATCTAAAAAAAAAAAAATGAACTTATTTACAAAACAGAAACAGACCTACAGACATAGAAAACAAATTTATGGTTACCAAAGGGGAAAGTGGTAGGATGGGATAAATTAGGAGCTTGGAATTAACAGATGCACACTACTATATATAAAATAAATAATAAAGACCTACTCTGTAGCAGGAAAGACCTACTGAGGAGAAGGAAATGGCAACCTACTCCAGTATTCTTGCCTGGAGAATCCCAGGGACAGAGGAGCCTAGTAGGCTGTCTATGGGGTCGCACAGAGTCAGACACGACTGAAGCGACTTAGCAGCAGCAACTGTGTAGCCCAGGGAACTGTATTCAGTATCTTGTAATAACCTATAACAGAAAAGAATCTGAAAAAGAATATATCTCTGAATCATTTTGCTGTATACCAGAAATTATTAACAACACAATATTGTAAAACAATTACAATTTGATTTTTAAAATAATAAATAAATAAACATACGTGGGGATAAAAAGTACTCTACCTAGATGAACTGATTTATTGCCTGAGTTGAGAGTGCAACACTGGTCATTTCAACTGCTGCCTGTCTCTTGTGCAGAAAAGATACAAGGCACTCTCCTTATATTCTCTGCCTTCTACCATACCCACCAAGGCTTCCCTGGAGAGCTTCTGCATTCAGGGAATTGTTGAACTGTCCAGTTGACAGCCCTGAGCATGGCACTTGGCACCCTGTAGGTGCAATTTGTTTCTTGGTTGTCATCGAGCTTGTGATATGTTGTAGAAGTATGCTATCTAGCTGAGCTTCCCTGGTGAATCAGTGGTAAAGAATCTGCCTGCAGTGTAGGGGACCCAGGTTCAATCCCTGTGTTGGGAAGATGCCCTGGGGAAGGGAATGGCTACCCACTCCAGTATTCTTGCCTGGAGAATTCCATGGACAGAGGAGCCTGGCAGGCATCAGTCCATGATATCACCAAGTCAAACACAACTGAGTGACTTACACTTCACTTCATGCTGTATAGCCAGCTTTGTGTTTACACTGTTTGTCCAGCAGGACAACTCTATGCAATGAAACAATGAAACAGATCTCTATGTTTGAAGCAATCTAAATCCATTCATTCATTCAGCAAATATTTATTGAGCCTCAACTATGCGCCAGGCACTAGTTGAGGCATGGGAATTGAGAGTGAACAGGAATGATAGGGTCCCTGCATTCAAAGAGATACCATACCATCCTCTTTGGAGGAAAAAGAGAGATGATTTTATTTGTTTGGTCTGATTTTTGAGTGATGTGGCACGGGCTGGGAATAGGCATTCAGGAAGACAGAAGAACATGTACAAGCTGAAGACCCTGGATGACATGGAGCGTGGTACTCATGTGTCCCAGAGAGGGAGATGAAGCCAGTGTGAGCACAGCCCAGTGAGGAAGGGGACAGGCCCAGACTGGGGGCCTTGTAGACAGGTTAAAGATATTCATCTCTCTCCCAAGAACAAAAGGAAGCCATTTTGGATAGGAGACTGATGAGCAGATTGTGGGTCCTGGATGTACCTCAGCGTCTGACTACTTATCCGATTGTTTATCCTGTGATGCCTGGTGAGGCATCTCTCAGCTGGCAGATTACCTGCAGATCTGGTTTTTGTTTTGCTCTTCTAAGTATTGTTGAGCAAGGCCTGCATTTTGACTTCCCTTCCACCCTCACAATTCACTTTGTCTGGGACAGTCTTCTACTTCTCCCCCTTCCAATTTTCAGACCAATTGATGACAGCAGTCCTTAAAGGAAACTGACATTATTAAGAACATGGGGTTTGCAGAGCTGGTATGCCTGAGCACTCAGGAAGTTTTAGAGGTGAGCTTAAATTTCAATATCACAACAGAAGACGGTACGAAAACATTTCTCTTTGTCAGAGTGGAAGGGTTTGCCTCTGCTCCAGTCCAAGAGGGGTTTGCCTCCTCTCCTTTCCTTCTGAATTGCCTGTTGCCCTGGATGCCATGAAATTTGGAGGAGCAACTCCCTTCCCTGGACTCCAGTAGTGACTGCAGCTCTGGGCTGTTGTGCAGAAGTACCCCAGGGGAAGTACCCCAGGCTGGGTGTGGCCAGGGAAACTCAGCTCCCAGGTCATGCACAGAGCTTATGTCTGGTGTATGCAAAACCCCAGGCCGAATGACTCATTGGAATGGCAATGAAGCCCAGCTCAAGGTGGTGCCCAAGCTTCAAACACAAGTATACCTCAGGGAGGCCTGGCAGCCTTGCTCCTGTGGCCACAGACATGGGGCTGATGCACTATGTGTATGTTATTCAAAACACCTGTTCCTTGACAAGGAGACCGTGACGCCAGTCTTAAGACACCGGCTTCTTTCACTGTGGGGGGAGGAAGCTATTGTCACCCTAGGAGAAAAAGCAGGAGCTGTTAGTTTTGTAATTTTCTCCACTCCATTTGCTGACCTTTGACTTCTGCCTCTTAGGCATTCTGAAACTCGCCCTCCCACCCCCACTAAATCAACCCCAATTCTGGGAAGCTTCTCATTTTCCCTCAGCTCTTTGTACCCATCAAAGGAAATGTTCTTTACCTTAGAGAAAAGTGGTCTATAGTTGCAATGAAATGCAATTAACTCAACAAACAGACTTGCCTTTGAGGCTGAGCTGTGCTTTACTACTTTAGCAATTGAACCTCATAGAACTTTGGTGTCTCAGCTGTATAATAATGGTAATAATAAAAGTCACCTCATTGGGTTGTTGGGGAGATTAAATTCAAAAAGATGATGTTGTGTCAGGGACATAACATATGCTCAATAAAGCATACCCTACATCTTCCACTAATCCAGGCAGGAGGGAATCATCTGGGGGTTGATCTCATAGAGAGATCTTGGACATAAAGAAACTCTGATGTTTGTCCTCTGTGTCCCAGTTCTGTGTCTTCTTTGGTGGTGCAGAATTGAGACAGAATTTCCAGCAGCTCTAACTGCCAAGGTGAAGTGGTATGGATGGGGCTGAACCACTTGCTAGACACAGATGTGCTTCAGGTCTGTGTTGTGCCCTGCCAAACAAATAGACTCATGTAATGGAAGTCCCATTATCCTTTATTTAGAATCTGAATACAAAGACAAGCTACTTCCAAGCCAATAAACCCAGGGTTCCAAAGTCTTAATTTCCTAGAATTTGGTGAAATTGTCCCAGAAACTGCTGGTGGGTGGGTTTGGAAACAACAGGCTAATCAAGCCCATGCTTCATTCCTTGTCTGTAGCTAATTCCACAGCGTGGAACCTTCTCACCGGGCCTTGGGGATGCTCCCTTTCACAGCCCTCCATGGAGGTGACTCATAGCTTGTTTACTGAACCTTGGATGGGCTTCTGGGCTCTGTGGAAAGTGTTCCAGAAACAGCCCCTGTCCTTAAGTTCCCTTCCAGTCTTGTCTGTGAGCAAAATTGTACTTCTCCTTGTCCCCAAACATACCTGGTTCTTTCCTACCTCCAGACCTTAACTGGTGCTGTTTCACTTCTGGGAATACAGTCTCCATTCCCTCCCTAACCCTGGTATCTCCACTTGTCAATGTTCTTCCCACTTGATTTAAGCTCAATCCAAATACCACTCAACCTTCCTCCTCTAAATTCTCAGCTTAAAGTCCTCATCTTATTCAAAGAGTTTCTTGGAGTATCATTTCTCCATGGATACATTTCTTTCTCCTAGTTCAGTGTAATACATTGGGAGAGAAATCTTTGTTACTTATCTTTGTGTCTCTCATGACATTTATGGAACTAAACTGTGGACACTGAAGTTTGAGTGATTGAGTGAATTCATTCATTCCACAAATACTTATTGACTGCCCACTATTGGCCAGGCACTGTTCAAGGTGGGATACAGAGGTGATTAGAGAGGCAAAGCCCTTATTCTTGGGAGCTCACATTCTGCATGAGTAAATTCCAGAACTCTCACATTCTGCATGAATAAATTCCAGAACTGTCTAAAGGTAAAGGTAATGGGACTTTCCTGGTGGTCCAGTGGCTGAGACTCTGCACTCCCAATGCAGGCGGCCTGGATTCAACCCCTGATCAGGGAACTAGATCACACATGCTACAACTAAGACCTGGCACCATCAAATAAATAAATAGATTTTTTTTTAAGTAAAGGCAAGAGGTGATTTAAAAAATACCAACCTTGCTGTTATCACAAGACAAGAAAGTATTGCAAAATTTAAAAAAGAAAAAGAAACTATTGCAAATATATACCCTCTTTGTTATTCCTGATTTTCGCATTGACTGAGATTTGATTTAAATTACTACCATTTATGGTTTGGTATTAACTGGGAACTCTGCTAAGTGCTTCACAGAAAACATTTCATTTTTTCCTCACTGTGAGGCTAAAAAACAGAAATTAGTATTACATTTGAGGAAACCATAACTCATGAAGGCTAAAGAGCCCACCTGAACACAAGAGCATAAAGGAATGAAAACATGGAGGTTTGAACCCCACTCTACTTGACTCCACACATACCACCTCTCAGCCTTTGTGTTGTTCCATCATAAACTTTAGCACATGAGTCTCGGTGCCATAAACCACATGACCCACAGTTTGCATTTCTTCATCTTCTACTAGGCAATATCCCTGAAACCAGCCCTCATTGCCAAAGCTTTGCACATCCCTTCTGACATACATTAACAACTGGAAACATTTTCTCCCTAAATATCAACCAGCTCAACCGCTACATTTAGAACATGATTCCAGCAGTTCCTTTCTCCAAAGATTGCATGTTGGGCCATCAGCCATCTTTAACCTGGAGTTCACCATGTCACATGCAGCAACAGTTTAACTCCTTGGGCAAGATTGCCACACCTCACACCTCACAGCTCTAACATGGCAAACTACTCACAACATGTTCATTCTCCATATATGGAGTCAATGATTAACTTGTAAATTACCTTCTAAGACTCACAATTTTCAACATAAGATGCCCCACCTAAAATTTCATGATTTTATCCAATACCATCCCTGTGGGAACCAGATCCGACAGAATCAGTTAAACTTACAGACAGACTCATGTAGTCTTTAATGCAAAGCATTGTAGACCCAGCCCCTAGTGGAGAATGACTGTCTTTCAAATTTATTACCTCCCCTGTCTGCTCTATGTCTAGAACACACTCTTCATTCAATATCAACACTCCTCATAAATATTTGTTGAATAAATGAATCAGTAAATGATTTTTTAAATCTCTCTGAAAGTAATTTTAAGATAAGGTGTATAGTGTGACCAAAAGAACATGGATCTTGCAGGTTAAAAATAAACAAACAAACAAACAAAAAAAAAAGAGTTTAATTCCTGGCTCTACTACTTAAGACCTCTGTTGTATGTAACATCATGCAAGTAAATAAGCAGACTTACAGTTGCTATGAAGTGAGGATAATATTATTTGGCTCAATTGTTGAGAAGAAAAAAATGGAATAACTTGGTATACCACGTATCAGTGTTGGTACATTTTAGGTCCTCACTAATGCTTTTCTCCAAAAAAATAAGAAAAGAAAATCCACTTGTTTGGGTTTCACTTTTCTGTTAAACATAGATGGAAAAGAGTTAGATTAGATCTGGGGTGCACTCTTGTCTTCTCTTGAAATTTCTTGTAATTTGGAGGCGAGCCGGTATCTATAATTTTAAAAAGCCACTGATAGACCAGTGACAAATGCTGAGTTACTCTACTTGCTGGGAAATTAGCTGTGGCACACTATCTCATGATGGCCAAGTTGTTGTGCCACTTGAAACAGCTGTGGGATTCCCAGGAACACTGTAAGTTACTTGGCACTTTAGTTTTAAGAGTTTTATAACGGAGGAAATTTCAAGTAACCAGAAATTCCAATTATGCCACATAAGTGAATGTTACTTTCATTTCACAGAGGTTTTCAGTATCTGATTTATCTCCAGATATCCTAGAGTCCGAATAAAAGGAACTAAAGTGAATACAATCTTGAGAAAATTCTCAAGAATGCTTGAAATGTGATAATGTAATATCAGCTCATTTGACTTTTTCACCCATTTCCATAGGCTTTGCCATAAAGTTGCTTCAAGAACTATAGGTACAGCTCAGGATGCAGGTCCCCAGTACAGAACAGACTCTCAAGAAATGTTACTGCCTCTCCTTACTCCTCTCCTATAAGAGATTCTCATATCACAGCCATGGAATTTGGGCAAAACCTAAATGTTGGTCAAAGACAGAGAAGCAAGAGTGCAAGGCAGTAGCTTTAGCAGCTACCAGACTGGGTGGCCTTGAGTGTGTTTCTCACCTGTGTAACTGAGTGACAACCATTTGGAAGATAATTGACTCTTTCTACCTCTTATCGGTTCTTTGAGATAGGTATTGTTATCCTCCTGGTTGCAGATAAGGACGATGGATATTAGAAAGTTAGAAACTTCCCCAAGATCACATACCTTGTGTTTTAATCACAGCCTGATTAAAACTTGAGGTCTTTTTGCAGTTGATGGTTCCTAGCACCATACCTCCAGATCTTCAGCTCTAAAATGGCATCTTCAAATCTTTCCCTCCAAATATCTAGTGATTTATTATGTAATTCCTTCAAAAAAAAGTGAGATTCTACTATGCTAGATACAGCTTCCCTAGTGGCTCAGACAGTAAAGAATCTGCTTGCAATGCATGAGACTTGGGTTCGATTCCTAGGTCGGGAAGATCCCCTCAAGAAAGGAATGGTAACCCACTCCAGTACTCTTACCAGCAGAATTCTATGGACAGAGGAGCCTGGAGGGCTACAGTCCACGGGGTCGCAAAGAGTCCAACACCACTGAGACTAACACACTATGCTAGATAGAGTTGGGTAATGTCAGGAAGAATAAAATGTGGAATTTAAGATCTATGTGGACACACATAATAATAACACAAGATAGAAGCAGGGACAGTTCACAAGGGGGTCTAGAAAAAGGCCTCAGGGACTTTAGAAGAGAAAATAATTGGTCTTGCTAAGCAGATGAAAAGAGACTTCCTGGTGAAGGAAGAGCCTGATCTAGACCTCAACTGTCTATTGAGTGTCCAAAGCAGGAGACTCTCCTTCTCAGGGGATGAAACTCCCAAGCTAATTCTGCTTCTCCATTCAAGTTAAGAGAACCCCTCTGTGAATTGAGAACTTGCTATTATTTTGGACAATTTGATAGCAAGAGAACTCCAAGTGCCCATAATAAAGTATACTTCAAAATGCTTGCTTTAAAAGGCCATGACATTTAAGGTTCAGTTCATTTAAATTCTTCAATTCATCATCTTTGTCATTTCTTCCATAAATCATGGACACATGGACATCCAAATAATACCGAAACCTCACCATCAAGCTTCTCCTCTTGACTTGTGGAGGGCACAGGCTTTGGATTTCAAACCCTTGACACTAAACAGAGCTCTGCTTGGGTAGAAGTCATACTATGGCAACAGCAAACACAAAGATACTCAGTATTTGCCAGGCATGGTGTTAAGTGCTTTACACATATTATTTTCATTTAATCAGCTCAATCACTCTATGAGGCAGATACTATTAATATTTCCATTTTTCAGATGAAACTCCAAGACATTAAATAATTTGCCAAAGGTCATCCAAGCTAGTAAGAGTCAGAGCCCAAGAATAAACTGACAAAGCCTGGTTCAGGCTCATCACCACTATCCCACACAGCCTCATTCTATGCTGACCCAGATTAATTTACCTGGTTTCAAACAAATGAAAGAAGAAAAACTTGCATAATTCTAATATTTGGGGGAAACTCAAAGTGTGCTTTTTGTCTGTTCATTTGTTTTACTGTAAACTTTTGGTTCAGTGCAGAGTCATAGTTTAGTGGCCTCAATTGTGAAGGCTTAAAAATTACTTTAAAAATATTTCCATTGCTATTTTCCTGACTAAAAATGTAAATAAAGGTCTTGAAGTAATATTTTTAAACACAGAAGAGGCAAAAAAAGGAAAATCACTTGTGAAATAACCCCTATTTACACTTTGGAGTATTTTGTGCTTAATTATTTTTTCTCATGTAAAGCTCCAGCTTTGCCTTCTAGATATGCATGTTAAGGGTAATGCTGCACCCAGTTTAGAATCTTGATCTTTGTCCATGTTGTACCTTGTTACTAAAAATTCTTTAGAAGCCTCATTTTGAGGACAGGAAAATATTCCACCAAATGTATATTATTTGATTCATTTAATCAAACTTCAGTTTTAAGCATTTAGACTGCTTCCATTTTCCTAACTGAAATAAATGCTTCAATAAACATCTATGAACATTATTACAACTGATAAAAATGTATGTATTGTGTATCAGTGGCTCAGCAGCAAAGACTCCACCTACAGTGCGTAGACATGGAGATGTGGGTTCAATCCCTAGGTCAGGAAGATCCCCTGGAGGAGGGTATGGTAACCCACTCCAGTATTCTTGCCTGGAGAATCCCATGGACAGAGGAGCCTGGTGGCCTACAGTCCATAGAGTCTCAAAAGAGTTGGACACAACTGAGAGACTAAAGAAAAACACAAAACCTCTAGATAAAGTTTTATAGCTGATATTACTTTCTTTAGCTTTCTTAAGATTATATCAGATTTGATTAACTAATTAATTAATTGCACAAATACTAAAATATCTATAATGTGCCAGCTGCAGTTTAGGAGCTGAATATACTATGGTGTTACTGGGTCACTGGGGAGGACTATGGTTAAGAATCTTGATGCGTGGGCCCAGTGCTTCACTCAAAAGTTTGTTCTAGTCATTGATCCTACGTGAGCTGTTTGAATAGCTTGCATTTCACTGAATCCTATATGGATTAAGAATCATATCTTCCAGTTTGAAAGAGGATAGTTATATTTCATTGTTGCCTCTGTATTTCTTTGATGTTGAATGAGGTTATCCCTTCTGGCATATCTCACAGATGTTTAATTTTTAAATTCTTGTTCAGGCCTAACCTAATTGAAGAAACTTCTCATTTCGTATTTCTGTATAGCATGAGAAAATACTAAAATGCTCCCTGAAAGCCTTAATGTTGCCTTTTAGTACTCATAATAGTCAAGGTCAGGCTTTTAATGCAACTAGCTCTCAGAAATCTGGATTATTGGAAAACATCAAAAATGGGCCCCTTGTATGAAGTGAACACTTAGGATTGCCTGGACCAGGGACATTAAACAAATTTGGGCAGAAGCATAAAATCTGTTGGTCTCTTGGCTGAAGGAAGTTAACTGTCTTAATAGTTGATGTTCTTCTTTCTACAAAATATTTTTTAAATCTTGGTTTTGTCTCTAAGGTTAGTTAATACACTAGGATAAAAATTAGCATAGTAACATCAGTTAATGAAACATGCATTTCACTGAATCTTACGTACATAAAGTATCTTAAAGTACTTTAAAAGGATTTTCACAGTCTCTTCTCAGAAATGAATGGCATCCCTTTTCCTTTGCCATATTCTACTAGTTAGAAGCAAGTAGGTCCAGCTCACACCCAAGTGATCACACAAGAACATGATTATTGAAAGGTGGAGACTGTTGGGGACTATCTCAGAGGCTGCCAATCACACTCTATCTTTTCTTTACAGCTTTTAAAAAATAATTTTATTTATTTGTTTATTTTTTGGCTATGCTGGGTCTTCATTGCTATGTGGCCTTTTCTCTAGTTGCAGAGAGCAGGGGCTACTATTGAGAGGTGGTGCATGGGCTTCTCATTGCAGTGGCCTCCCTTGCTGAGCAGAGGCTCCAGGGCACGTGGGCCCAGGGGTTCTGGAGCACAGGCTCAGGAGTTGTGGTGCGTGGGTTTAGCTGCTCCGTGGCTTGTGGGATCTTCCTAGATCAGGGATCAAACCTGTGTCTCCTGCATTGGCAGATGGATTCTCTACCACTGAGCCACCAGGGAAACCCTATCCTTTACAGTTTTATTTTCTTCAATGCACTTATAGTCAGCTAGAATTATTTGCTTATGTTTTTCATTGTCTATCTCCTGTCTCTAAACCGTAAGCTCCATAAGGTCAGGGAGTTTGCCAGATTATCTTCAGAACCTCAACTGTAATGATATATAGTAGGTTTTAAATAAACATTTTTGGTTAATTAATTAATTAATCTGATAAACTACACTCGACTGAGAAGGCAGTCGTTCAGTCAAAAGCAAAGTCTGTTAAATCAAATGGTGGTGGTGATTTAGTCGCTAAGTCATGTCTGACTCTTTTGCGACCCCATACACTATAGCCTGCGTGGCTCCTCCATCCATGGGATTTCCCAGACAAGAATACTGGAGTGGGTTGCCATTTCCTTCTCCAGGGGATCTTCCCAACCCAGGGATCGAACTGGGATCTCCTGCATTTCAGACATTCTTTACCGACTGAGCCACTAGGGAAGCCCCTAAATTCCTGTATTTGCCACTCACTAACTGTAAACGTGTTCATTGCCTCAATGTCCGTATCTGGAAAATGGGAATAATATCTACCTGACAGAATTATCCTTGGAAGAAAAGTTATGACCGACCTAGACAGCATATTCAAAAGCAGAGACATTACTTTGCCAACAAAGGTCCATCTAGTCAAGGCTATGGTTTTTCCAGTGGTCATGTATGGATGTGAGAGTTGGACTGTGAAGAGGCTGAGTGCCGAAGAATTGTTGCTTTTGAAGTGTGGTGTTGGAGAAGACTCTTGAGAGTCCCTTGGACTGCAAGGAGATCCAATCAGTGGATTCTAAAGGAGATCAGCCCTGGGTGTTCTTTGGAATGAATGAGGCTAAAGCTGAAACTCCAATACTTTGGCCACCTCATGAGAAGAGTTGACTCATTGGAAAAGACTCTGATGCTGGGAGGGATTGGGGGCAGGAGGAAAAGGGGACGACAGAGGATGAGATGGCTGGATGGCACCACTGACTCAATGGACACGAGTTTGAGTGAACTTGGGGAGATGGTGATGGACAGGGAGGCCTGGCATGCTGCAATTCATGGGGTCGCAAAGAGTCGACATGACTGAGCTACTGAACTGAACTGAACTGACAGAGTTATCACAACTTACTTTAATCATATATAGAGATATGCAAGATCCTATATACCCACTTTATATCACATTGTATGTATTTTATTGTATTGTGTATATATATATGGCATATATATTTAATAGCACATATATTTTATACTGTATATTTATATATATTTTTTATGTTTATTTTGTATGTTGTATCTATATATATAGACAGAGAGAGAGTTCTTGGTACACAGTAAATGTCCAGTACATGGTCATTATCGCTACAGGTATTACAATTCAATAGATGAATCTCCTGACCTCTGGGAAACTCAGCCCAGCATCTGATGCTCTGCCCTGGGCCTCTTTGCTCTGAAGACCTGCCTGGAGGGGAGGGTGTTTTGTCCTTCCCCTCACTCACTCAGGGTCTTGTTTGGCCAAACTTAGCCATAGAGAAGGAGAAAGGGGAGCCTCCCAAAGGAGAGACCCACACTGCGTGAAGCTCATTTCTAGTTTCACCTCAGTTCCTGGCCATCACCCTCAGGCTAGGCTACTGACCCTCATCATGAATTTGTCCCAACCCCTCTGCCCTCCTTCACTCTGGGACTCTAGTGACCAAGGAGAGGCCCTGCCCTGCAGCTCCCCAGTGTTGCCCGGGGGTGTGGGAGTTAGCTGTGCCTGACCCCAAGCAAGGGCACAAACACATGTCTTGGCCAACTGAACTAAACTGCCATGATCACCATCTGATGAAACAAAGAAAATCAATCAAATTAGGGTTTACCTTTTTCACCTACTGCAAATGATTCAGAGTTTTACACTAAGCAAGGGAAATTCACCCACACATATATGGTAATCAGGTATCCATTATGTATCTGTCCATTTACCCCACAACCATTTGTTTGGTACCATGTGCAAAGCAGATTCATAGATGGGAGAAAGGATATTATAAAATCTTGACAGAGCACCGCGGGAGCTGGAAGGGAACTCCTAATTTAGATAGTTATACAGAGTAGGGAGAAACATTGAAATGGGTCTTGGGGAATAACAGATTCCTTTCTTCAATTCATACTTATTAAGCTCTTACTCTATGCTAAGGGAAGTACAAGGTAATGGAGAGAAACGGTGAATAAGACACAGTTCCTGCCTTCAAATTGCTCATGGTCTTGTGGAGAATCAAAGGGTAGGTGGAAAGTTTCTGCAGAGCAGATGGGTGCAGGATTTTAGGAAAGGGAAGTCCATGGCTTGTTCAGTACTGTAGGCTGGTTAGAATATATGAAATGTGGGGTGTGTGGAACTTAGTGGGAGTTGATGCGAGAGGTTTGGTCTGGTCGTGAACAGCCTCATGCCAACCTAAGGACTTTTAACAGTATTCTCTAGGCAAAGTCAGGCTGTAGGAAGCATGTATAGAGGAATGTTGGATCTGTGTCTACAAAGAACCCCCAGCCACTTGTATTAATGTATAGGTTGCAGGGGACAATAGTTTTCCAATTTTCCAAGCAAGCAGTGATGGCCTGACCTCAGACATGGGCACGTGTAGAGAGAGATGGGGAAGGACTCAAGAACTAGATCAGGAGAAGAAAAGCTAGCACCTGTTGGGGGAAACTACCTAGTCTCAAAGGAAGTTAGAGTTCTTTTAAACCACGTGCATGCGTGTTTAGCCACTACATCATATCATACTCTTTGTAACCCCATGGGCGATAGCCCACTGTTCATGGGCTATAGGCTCCTCTGTCCATGGGATTTCCCAGGCAAAAATACTGGAGTAGGTTGCCATTTCCTTCGGGAAATCTTCCTGAACCAGAGATTGAACCCATGACTCTTGTGTTGGCAGGTAGATTCTTTTCTACTGAGGCAGCAGGGAAGCCCTTTGAATCATCTACTCCATCTCTATTTCATGAATTAGAAAACCTTCTTCCAGAAAGGTCGATAACTTGCCCAAGCACGCAGCTGCCAGTTTTATCCAGTCTAAAGTGACATCAGTAATTTTGGTTAATGCCGTACACCTTAGTTTCTTAGGGCTGCTGCAACAAAGTACCTCAAGCTAGGTGCCTTAAAACAACAAATTTATCACCTCACTTTTCTGGAAGCTAGAGTGTGACTGAAATCAAGGTGTCAGCAGAGCTGTACTCCCTCCAAACCTTGTAGAAGGATGCAATTTCCTGGCAATCTTTAGTGTTTCTTGGTGTGTGGATGAAGCTCTCCAATTCTCTGTCTTCAAATTGCATTTTCCCTGTACATGTCTGTCTTTGCACTGTTGTTGTCTTATAAGGACACCACGTACATTTGATAAGGGACTAGCTTTGCTCCAGGATGACTTCACTTAATTTAACTAATTATGTCTGTTGCTGTTTAGTCACTAAGTTGCGTCTGACTCTTTTTTGACCCTACTGATTACAGCCTGCTAGGCTCCTCTGTCCATGGGATTCTCCAAGCAAGAATACTGGAGTGGGTTTCCATTTCCTTCTCCAGGGGCTCTTCCCAGCCCAGGGATAGAACCCATGTCTCTTGTGTCTCCTGCATTGGCAGGAGGATTCTTTACCACCGAGTCACCTGGGAATCAAGTTACATCTGTTAATTAACCTATTCCCAAATAAGATTGCATTCTGAAGTACTGGGGGTTAGGATTTCAACATATTTTCAACATATTTGGAGGGAGAAGACAGGATTCAACCTATAACCCCATATCAAACTATTCTGACACAAACTGGCACTCGGAATAAACTGGCTTCCCCGCATCTTAATACAGGGATAGATTTGCTTTCCCTGTGGGCATGTGTACAGAGGTTCAGTCAATCAAAAACAGGCAAGTCTGGACTCTTGGTTAAAGCATAGCTGCAATTTTACCCATTTCTAACTTCTCTGCTTGGATTTCAAATGACTGTAATAGCAGAGAAAGGTCAGGAGAGCTCACATTTCTGTTTCACTGTTTCCCGATTCAGTATCTCCACTCTACTTTTCAGAGATGGACTGACCTTTCCCAAATCTCTGAGCTTCACCCACCAGCTATCAGTTTCCCTCTCTGTAAAGTGGGAAGAAGGTGTCTTCTCATTACTTTCTCTCTGGTGCAATAAATCTCAAGGGAACAGAAAATCTACAGCATTTTATCTTAGACAGCAAATGAATTTTTCAAGGGAAAGGCCCTGTGGAAATAATAGAATGTTACCATTTCTGTAGTCTTCTTGACTGCTGACTAAAGAGGAACCGAAGAGTCTAAAATAGCTGATTTAGTCTCGCCCAGGAAATACATCCCCCACCCGGACTTCCTCCTGCATTCTCCTCCAGGCATCACAGCTGCTCTGACCTCTAACCTGCCCTGGGGTTTTCACACCCCCTGAAACTCCCAGTCTGTCCCAGGCAGCAGAAATCTTTTCTAAACTCCTTTGGGCACCAGGAGCAGGTACCCTTCAGGGATACCAGATGAAGAAGGGAATGAACAGGATGGGGTCAGATACTTGACAGTTTTATCTTTTTTGCCAAGAGTGTTAGGCCTTTCTAGAAGTATTAGAAAGCCCACTGAGTTCATCTCAAGGCTTCTGAAAAGTGAAACTTAGATCACACTAAAGCCACCTTCATTTGGAGTTTGGGGTCATGCAAACAGAGTCTGGACTGAAATTTAACTTCACCCTAGCCATAAGGATTTGCTGAGCAAATTAATGCTAGAGTGTAAACAAGGCTTCCCAAGTAAGCCTGAGCCTGTAAAGAACGACCCGCTTTCAAGGCTTGGAAACAATCCTTTTTCATGCTAATTACAAACCCTCGGGTATTTGTGAAAGCCAGTCCTTCTGGGATTTCTATTTGCCAACAAGTTGTTTATTTCCAGTGTAAAGGGGGCGGTGGGTCTATGAATTATTGAGTAGCTACAACATGCTTGCCTGTGCTCAGTGAGAGACTGTTTCTCTTCACTGCCATCCTTGGAGCTACGCCTTGCCCCAGTCTGCACCTGTGGAAGGGAGCTTTGGCCCTCGAGGGCAGAGCTGCTAAGTCCTGGAACTGGGATTCAACCTTGCATGAGCCTGATCCCCAGAACCCATGTGCCTTCCTCCAGCAGCACCCCTCTTTGGACATGTTAGGTCTGCCTTCCTCTAAAATATATTTCCCAAGTCGGTCTTCTCAATATTTCAGAATGGCTTGCCCCTAATTAGCCCTAATTAGCTAGCTTTTGTAAACTCTGTCTTCATTTCAGTAATGAGAGGAAAAAGAAGAGGCATTCATCCAAGAAGCAAGCTGTGGAAGGAAAGAGGTTGCAGCAGGTCTGGGCTTATAAATCCTAGTCCATGCTCCTTCCTGAGACCGATGACTCTGAAAGGAGACAAGGTGGAAAATCACTCCTTCTTGGTTAAATATATTTTGCTTTAGGGAAGATGTTTCCTTCACTCACAGGAGAGAGTCCTCTGGCCTTAGGGCAGAGTTAGTGTAGACCTCCTCGCATAGGGCATGCTGGGTAGGTGAGGAGCCTGCTTGGGAAGTGTAAGAAAGAGACTGCGATGCTGGGTGGGGAGGTTTAACCTTCTGAGCCCTTTTCCAGGGCTTCTGTCACTCTCTACTAAGGTCAGAAAAACTAACAAAATGCCAGGAGATAACCACATGTTCTCAGCAGTACCACAAAGCTCGACCCTCCCCAGGGTGAGTGCATTTCTGCAAGTCACCTCATCACCTTCCCACTTATGCTTATTTTTAAAGCATACACAAAACACATTTTAGTGCAATTAGAGAACTGGAGCTTTTGACCCAGAAATGAAACAGCTGTTGACTTCCAGACTGCTTGTCATTGGAGAGGAGACTTGAAACCTAAGAAGCAAGCTCAAGCTCTGTAAGGGACAGTGTTTACCTGTAAGCCGCCTCGCAGCACATAATGCATGAAATGAAGCAGGTTTTCAAACAATTATAAGGCATGCCATAGAAATCAAGCCTTTAAAATATTTATTAATTCTGAATTTTTAATTGCCGAAAATACTCGCAGGAAAGCATAGCTGTGACTCTTATATGACCCAGAGGACTGGCCGTTTGGATGCGAATAATCTTAACGGCCGCACCCCCATTGGTACCCTTTCAGCTGAGGGGCCGTTCCGTCTCAGCTTCAAGTGCACAGGAAGTGCAAACAGCCTCTGCGCTTCAGACCTGGGGTTGCTTTGCTAGGAGACCGTTGAGCAGAACCCCCTCGCGCTCTGATTCATGCCGCCTCCTGATTGGCGGGCCTCCGGCCGCTGACGTCATCCTGTTGCTGGGTGGAAAACTTCTGCCGCACCGCCCTCAGCGCTGGCTTGGAGGGGACGGTGTACCCAGCGTGAAATCAGATTACAGCTCAAACGGAATTAGAAGACCTCCTTTTTGTGCGATCGTTCCAGCTCCCTTAGGCCTCTTAGACTATAGCGTGCTTCCCCATGCCCCGCCACCTCGCCATCTCTTTTGTGTGGCGCTTTCTCCTCCAGGCCACCCACCCCCTAGCACCCTCTAGAACACCGTTTTCCTTTGAGTGTAGGTGGAAGGTGTTTTAAACATCTCCCAGTTGAGACTGGCTTTCTGACTGGTTTACGTTTCCCTTTGTCAACAGATTTGAAGTATGTCCTTCCTCGCTATAATGATTGTGAAGTAGTGCTTTGGACTTTCTATAATAAACCCTTTCTAGTTTTCATTTTTTCTCCTAGTATTCTGTGAAGCACAGAAACCAAGGGAAATGAAGGCTCACTTGTCTGTTGCCCTTTACAGTTTGCAAAGCCCCTTTTATGTACATCGTCTATTTGTTCATCACGGCAACATGAATGAGGTACTGTTGTGCCTGTGTGCGTGCTCAATTGTGTCTGATTCTTTGCGACCCTTTGGACTGTAGCCCATCAGGCTCCTCTGTCCAAGTAATTTTTTAGGCAAGAATACTGGAGTGGATTGCCATGTCCTCCTCCAGGGGATCTTCCCCACGTAGGGATGGAACCAGCGTTTCCTGTACCTCCTGCATTGCAGGTGGCTTATTTACCCACTCAGCCATTGGGTTTATTACTTCCTCTATTTGAAAGATTAGGAAACAAGCCTCCAAGTATTAAATTCTTTGTCAGCTACATGGCCCATCCATGACAAGGTGGAGACTCAAACCCAGACTTTCGGATCCTGTTTCTAGTTTTCTTCCCACTCAGACATAGCCTCTTTTGGTCCTGGGAATTTATGCGGTTTGCAAAAGCCAGTGCAGAGTAAGGGGCTAAAACCAGTGCCAGGACCCAGCAATCCCCTCTCTTCATACAGGGCCTTTTCTCCTCGACCTCTTGCTAGCTCTCAAGAGTTTTCCTTAAAGGTGTTCTTAGATACATTTTATTTTAGAAATCTCTAAGCTTTCACAGGCTTTTATTTATTAAGTGCAGCTTTGAAGGGGAAAAAAATAGAAGACTAATAATTTAGATGCACATTTGCATACATTACATAAGGCTTCTATAAGGGGTAAGAGTCTCTAGTTGCAGGCTTATTTTAACTTTTAATAGAATGACTTTGACAGAGCAGAAATAGCAGGCTTAGTACCCAGCTCAGGCACTTAGATGTCAGAGACGCTTTTGCCCTGACAAGTGGGGTTCTTCCTCATCTCTAAAGAGACACTGGATTTCTCTTGTCCATCTCCAGCTGGGATGATTAATTGCCCTTTGCTTGGCTTTCAGTTTGCCTGGCACAGATTTCTCTTTCATCTCATTCATTGCTCCAAAACCTTCTCTCTTCAACTTTTCATACACGTTTGAAATAGTTCACCTTCCCCCAGTTACTTTTACATAAGCAGACGAGTAAAACATGGAGTCCTGCCATGGAGCCAACCCACATCTGATCTGCTCAGGTGAAAATTCTGCCTCACCCATCCTTATTTGTCAGTGAGAGTGAATCCTTCAACAAAAGACAGATGAAAATGCTGGAGGAGGGAATTGTAGGGGTGAGGGGCACAGATGACTCAGACGTGAAAGTGTAGGTTTTTAATCTTCTCTCTTGATCTTTGTGGCTGCAGCCTCCAAACACATGCAACGAGGGTTTATGTTTCACAGTTGACACAGCTGATTTCATGGACTTTGCGTGCTTCCATCATTTTCCCAAGAGTTGCCCTCTTTCCTTTTGGGAACACTGTGGGGCTGTGTGTCATCCTCCATCTTCCTGTCTCTCGCTTGCTGTGTGTGACTGATACACACATCACTCTTGATTTCAGCAAAATGCTCTCAGAAACTATTCATTTCACACTGCTCACATGTTCACGCTTTCACTGCCTGTGGAGGTACAAAATTATTAATTTTTGCCTTGGTGTGTTATTTTAAGGTAATGAATAATTTTTCATATTGAAAAAATAGCATTTCCCTCTTACGGACTCTCCAGAGTTAACCAAGACAGTTCTTACATCCGGATCTCCCCTCTCTGCTCCATGAACACATCACATCTTCACTTCTGCTGTCCTTTTGCCTGAAATGTATGTCTTTAAAAATGCACAGTTAAGACTCAGCAAATGTTGGGGCAGCAGGGGTGGGGAATGCTATGGCTACAAGGCTAGTTATATGGTAAAGCTAAAATGTGATTCCAACCTCACTTAATTATTCAACAAAAATTTTCTTGATGAAATAACTCATTGTTGTTGTTCAGTCGCCCAGTTGTGTCCGACTCTGCAACACCAAGGACTGCAGCATGCTAGGCTTCCCTGTTTCTTCACCATGTCCTGAAGTTTTCCCAAGTTCATGTTCATTGCATCGGTGATGCCATCCAGCCATCTCATCCTCTGACACCCTCTTCTCCTTCTGCGCTCAATCTTTCCCAGCATCAGGGACTTTTCCAATGAGTCAGCTGTGCACATCAGGTGACCAAAATACTGGAGCTTCAGCTTCAGCATCAGTCCTTCCAGTGAATATTCAGGGTTGATCTCCCTCAAGAATGATTGCTTTGATCTCCTTGCTCTCCAAGGGACTTTCAGAAGTCTTCTCCAGCACCACAGTTTAAGGCATCAATTCTTTGGCATTCTGCCCTGTTTACAGTCCAGCTCTCATAACCGTACCTGACCGCTGGGAAGATCATAGTCTTGACTATACAGACATTTGTTGGCAAAGTAATGTCTCTGCTTTTTAATATGCTGTCTAGGTTGGTCATAACTTTCCTTCCAAGGAGTAAGCATCTTTTAATTTCATGGCTCCAGTCACCATCTGCAGTGATTTTGGAGCCCCAGAAAATAAAGTCAGCCACAATTTCCACTCTTTCCCCATCTATTTCCCATGAAGTGATGGGACCAGATGCCATGATCTTTGTTTTCTGAATGTTGAGCTTTAAGCCAACTTTTTCACTCTCCGCTTTCACTTTCATCAAGAGGCTTTTTAGCTCCTCTTCACTTTCTGCCATAAGGGTGGTGTTATCTGCATATCTGAGCTTATTGATATTTCTCCCAGCAATCTTGATTCCAGCTTGTGCTTCCTCTAGCCCAAGATTTCTCATGATGTACTCTATATATAAGTTAAATAAGCAGGGTGACAATATACAGCCTTGATGTAGTCCTTTTCCTATTTGGAACCAGTCTGTTGTTCCATGTCCAGTTCTAACTGTTGCTTCCTGACCTGCATACAGATTTTTCAAGAGGCAGGTCAGGTGGTCTGGTATTCCCATCTCTTTCAGAATTTTCCACCGTTTGCTGTGATCCACACAGTCAAAGGCTTTGGGATAGTCAATAAAGCAGAAATAGATGTTTTTCTGGAACTCTCTTGCTTTTTTGATGATCCAGCAGATGTTGGCAATTTGATCTCTGGTTCCTCTGCCTTTTCTAAAACCAGCTTGAACATCTGGAAGTTCACGGTTCATGTATTGCTGAAGCCTTGCTTGGAGAATTTTGAGCATTACTTTACTAGCGTGTGAGATGTGTGCAGTTGTGCAGTAGTTTGAGCATTCTTTGGCATTGCCTTCTTTTGGATTGGAATGAAAACTGACCTGTTCCAATCCTGTGACCACTGCTGAGTTTTCCAAATTTGCTAACATATTGAGTGCAGCACTTTGACAGCATCATCTTTCAGGATTTGAAACAGCTCCACTGGAATTCCATCACCTCCACTAGCTTTGTTTGTAGTGATGCCTCCTAAGGCCCACTTGACTTCACAGTCCAGGATGTCTGGCTCTAGGTGAGTGATCACACTATTGTGATTATCTGTATCTGGTTTAAAAACACCAATGGAAATTCCCTAGTGGTCCAGTGGTTAGGATTCAGTGTTCTTACTGCCAGGCCCTGGGTTTGATCTGTAGTTGGGAAACTAAGATCTCTCAAGTTGCGCAGCATGGCCATGTAGGGATAATATAGAAATATGTCTATATGATTAAGATCAAAAAGAAGGGTTTTTTGATTGTTGTTATTAATGACTTTTGCCAAATTAAACCATGGCTGTACTGGAGAAGGAAATGGAAACCCACTCCAGTATTCTTGCCTGGAAAACCCCATGGACAGAGGAGCCTGGTGGGCTACAGTCCATGGGGTCGCAAAGAGTCGCACACGACTTAGTGACTGAAAGACAATAGTGACTGAATAACAAGAACAACTTAATAGGAAGGTGGGGAAAAATAAGGAGTAGATAGGGCTCTGAAGGCAATGGCACCCCACTCCAGTACTCTTGCCTGGAAAATCCCATGGATGGAAGAGCCTGGTAGGCTGCAGTCCATGGGGTCACGAAGAGTCAGACACTGAGCAACTTCACTTTCACTTTTCACTTTCATGCACTGGAGAAGGACATGGCAACCCACTCCAGTGTTCTTGCCTGGAGAATCCCAGGGACGGGGGAGCCTGGTGGGCTGCCATCTATGGGGTCTCACAGAGTCGGACACGACTGAAGCGACTTAGCAGTAGCAGTTATTATATTTGGTATATCCATTAAGCAGAGTTCTATTGGCAAAATCCAGCCAATATATTGGGCACCATATGGTATATTTTTCCTAGAGTCTTCCTGTCTTGTGGCTAGAGGTAAGTGTACTCTTTATAAGAATGCCTAGTACTTGTGAATACTCATATCACGATATGTGTGACATTGCATTTTCATTTTGTTTCCTATCTGAGTCTCAGTATGGGGCTGACTTACCCTGGCCATGAAACTGGGGGACGAATTATGTGTAGAAGTGGCTACACATCTTCTCTCCAGATTTCACTGCATCACTTGCAGAATCTCTAGGCTAAGCTGAAGACACTAAAAACTTTTATGAAATATCACAAAATGTTCCAGAAAGCAAAGGGTATGATACTGTGGTGCTAACTCTGGGGAATCAATGTGAGGCCTTGTTACTGACCCATGTAGAGCTAAGCTGGCCACAGACCTGGGAAAGGTCTGGAGGGCTAAACTCTGTATTTCAATCCTTGAAATGTACCAAATAGCTGTTTCTGCAAACTCATAAAATATTTTATGCAGGCTAAGTCACTGAATAAAGTGTATATTGAGTGCCCACCATATGCAATACACTGTGCTCAGTGTTGGGAATAGGGTGATGAGTAAAATAGCCCCATAATGATGGTCAAAGAGGTAACAAAATTAAAATGCAATGTTACAAATACTGTAACACTGGTATTCACCAATGCTGTGGGTTCCCATAAAGAGTGCATTTATCTCTAGCTACAAGATGGAAAGACTCCTCCCAGGGGGAAAAAAAATACTATATGGAGCCCAAGATGTATTGATCAACTAATCAATAATCACTCAGAAAGGAAACTCTATTATGACCATGCTAAGAAGCTTAAGGGCCTTCTGACATCTGTCACCAGTTTTTAACATAGGATCTTAAGTTTGTTTTTGTTTTTGTTTTTTTTTTTTAAAGGATATGTTCATCAGATCTGCATGTGGCATGAAGATGGGAGAGAGAGGTGAAAAACTGATGACTGAAGCAATATTTAAAAGGATATCACAGTTTGGGAGGATGGCCTGAAATCAAGAAAAATGTAAAATTTTGTATAAAAAATACATAAGAATAGAGAGAGGGAAAGCTGTCTCAGAAGCAGCCTATGTGGGAAGACCTGGGGAATGATTAACCAGAAGTTCTTCTTGGTTTGACTTTAAGCTTCTTTAATAAAGCAAAATATCATGACTAAGCTGTGGTATCCTTGAGGGCGGAAATCATATCTCAAATATCGAATAGCCCTCCCTTGCCTCACATAGGGCTAACACAGAGTGTGTGCTCCATAAAGCTTTCTTAAGTGGGGTCAAAACTGAAGAAGCCCAAAGCAATAGGCTCCGTTAACCAAGGGGCTTTGGTCAGACCATTAGGGTAGGCTATCAACTCTCCTCGTACATACCACCTTCCTGATACTGCTCTGGGCTTTCTCCTCCAGATTTCTTCTGGCAGTGAAAATCAGACTCATCTGCATGATTGAGCAGCTGACCTGATCCCCGCTGACTTCCAGCCCCACCTCCCAGGGCCCTCCTTCTTCCTCATGTGCTGCCCCAGCTGTTTCCCCCAAGGCCCTGGCATCCCTTCCAGCCTGAACATGTGCTGGCCTCTGATGAGAGTCTTCTCCCTAATCCCTCACAGGAACCCATGCTCCACTTGCTCCTCCTGGTTCTCCATGACTTGTCACTGAAACCTACACGGGGAAACCTCCCCTGAGCCCTGAGCCCAGGGTGTGTCTCAGTTCCTGATATGTCTCCTTGCTGGTACTTACCATCACCATGCAGTGTTAATGAGGGCAAGGATCTCAGCTGCCTTGTGTCTTCACCACTGAATCCCCAGTACCCAGACCAGTGTGTTTCAAGCTTGAGTGTGTCTGTGAGTGAATGTCCTGAGGGATCTTGCTAAGCTGCAGATCATTATCCAGTAGGTGTAGGGTGGGGCCTGAGAACCTGCTTTTCTTCCAAGGGATGCTGATGCTATGGGTCCTCTGACCCACTTTGAGTAGCCAAGTCCTGCCACACTGCTTGCCCGTGTGTCCTCTCTGCTTGCAGTACACCCCCTTCTTTCCATCCTCACAGCTGTTGCCTTATTGGAATCCTTTCGCATCTCTTATCCAGATGATCTGATCTCCCAGCTGCGCTTCCTGCCTCAGCTTCCTGGAGGTCCAACACCTGGGTCATACAGCTTCAAAGCGTCTTTCTATGGATGATATATAAACTCAATCATGTTGTCTCTCTTCAGATTCCTTGTCATCTTGTAGGAAAAAAAATCCAAGCTCCTAAGTATGGCTTTCAAGGCTCTACCCTGCTAGTTTTCTGGCCCTAACTCTTTTGAAGCGTGCTCTCACACCCCACACTCCTGCCCTATTAAAGCCTTTGCAGTTCCTGGAACTCACTAGGCTGTTTCATTCTTCCCTACCTTTGCTCAGGCTGCTGACTCTCCCTACAGGACCATCCCCCAACTCCATCTGCCCATCACATGTCCACAGGCAAACTCTGACTTACTTCCCCCAGGTGGGAAGCATTTCCAAGGATTCCCCTCTCCAAGGAGGACTGGCAGCTCCCTCATTTTGTTACCAAGTCCAAGCTCATACTGGTCACTGCACAACAGGCCAACAAATTGAGAGAGTTGTTGGGACAAGAAATCAGGACGTCATTCAGAAAGTTGGCAGGCCAAGGAGATGGTGGACTAGCGTCCCAAAGAACCATATTTCAAAAGTTAAATTCAGGCTTCCTTACTACTTGAATGGATGGGGTAAAGTCCTGCATCTGGATGTGTTCATTTCTTCCTTCCTGTAGCCATTTGCAAGTGGGCCTGGTCAGGAAGCTTCCTGTGGGCCAAACAAAGGAAATTTAGCTTAGTGCTCATTACACAGGAGGCAGGGGTGTCCTACATGTGGGTCATTATGTATGCTTTAAGCTATAGGCAACATCCCTTTACTGATTGTGTGCACGCATGCTAAGTTGTTTCAGTTGTGTCTGACTCTGTGCGGCCCTGTGCACTGTAGCCCACCAGGCTCCTCTATCTCTAGGATTCTCCAGTCAAGAATACTGGAGTGGGTTGCCATGCCCTCCTCTAGGAGATCTTCCTGATCCAGGGATCGAACCCAAGTCTCTTACGTCTCCTGTATTGGCAGGCAGGTTCTTTACCACTAGCACCACCTGGGAAGCCCTTCTTTAGTGAGTGACTTGTAGCAAAAGCAATAGAATACAAAGATTAAAATAATTTGCTCTTCCCTATAACAATTTGGGTTTCACTGCAGCTCCCTAGAGGGCAGCCTCTTCTTTCTAGGGGCTTCCCAGGTGAAGTTAGTGGTAAAGGATCTGCCGGCCAATGAAGGAGACATAAGATACTTGGATTTGATCCCTGGGTCAAAAGAATCCCACAGACAGAGGAACCTGGTGGGCTACAGTCCACAGGGTTGCAAAGAGTTGGACAATATTGAAGCGACTTAGCAGGCATGCAGGTACTCCTCTTTCTAGATAGTGAGTCCTTTGAGCACACAAGTGTCCCTCATTCACTGTTACCCTCACACCAGGCACACAATTGACACTTAAGCTAGGTGTGAAATATATGAATGGGTGGTGTCTTGCTTTGCTCCAGATGCTATATTTTAAGAGGGAGTCTTTGACACACTGGAGTCCTTCTAAGGAAGGAACTCCAGCATTGGTCCAAAGTCCCTGTGATGTGAGAAACAATTCAAAGGAATATCTAAACATAAACCCTAAAGAAAAGATGCGGCCACACATAGTAGGTGCTCAACAACTATTTACTGAATGAGTGAACAAATGAGTCATAATAGCTGTCTTCATATGGAGCTTTCAGGTAGAAGAGCGTGTACATGCATCTTGAGTCACCTGTAGTTCCAGAGGCTCGAACATTATATCTAAGGCAGAAGTTTCTGTCCAAGAAAATAATGAATTTCCTAAGACCAGTACTCTTGCCTGGAAAATCTCATGGACGGAGGAGCCTGGGAGGCTGCAGTCCATGGGGTCGCTAAGAGTCGGACACGACTGAGCGATTTCACTTTCACTTTTCACTTTCATGCATTGGAGAAGGAAATGGCAACCCACTCCAGTGTTCTTGCCTGGAGAATCCCAGGGACGGGGGAGACTGGTGGGCTGCTGTCTATGGGATCGCACAGAGTTGGACACGACTGAAGCGACTTAGCAGCAGCAGCAGCAAGAAGACCAAGATGTACCAAGTTGTACTTCCTTTGTGAGCCATCTAAATGATTATCTTTCTTTTACAAAGATACAAACAAAATAACACAACAGAGTCTCTGGTCCAAGTTAGAGTTATTTTTGTGGCAAATGACAGGAAAAAAAAGTTAAGCTGTGGATGTGTGTGTTGGTCTCTCAATCTAACGACTCTGTGACTCCATGGACTGTGGCCTGGCAGGCTCCTCTGTCCATGGGATTGTGCAGACAAAAACAGTGGAGTGGGTTGCCATTCCTGTTTCCAGGGAATCTTCCCCACCCAGGGATTGAACCCAGGTCTCCCACATTGGGGGCAGATTATTTACCATCTGAGCCACCAGGGAAGCTAAATTGTGGGTAGTTTATTGTCTCCAATAATGTCATCAGGACTCTCTCTCCCCTGCAATCTCCCTTTGCCTTGCACCCCCCGGTTTCTCCTGTGTTGGCTTCAGTGTAGAGGACATCAGAACTCCATTCACTTCTCACCAGAGCGAAGACAGGACACGCTCCGCCGATGGGACCAGCTGGGACCATGACTGAACAAAGCCCAGCGGCCCCGGGGAAGGCGGCTCTCTGCTGCACCAGTGTAGGAGCCCGCGTACCTGAGGCAGAGAACAGGACAGGAGTGAGAATGAAGGAGGGGCGATTCCCAAGGCTAACACTGGCTAAGAGTTACCTGAAGGCAAAATAAAAGCCGGAGGACAAAAAAAGCACTTAGCCACCACAGCCTGAGCTTATTGTGCATTCTAGAACTTGTAACTGCATTCACTATTACATTCACCCCTAATGTAAACTCAACTGACAACCACGGGTTGAGCGTTTCAACCCATATTTTACTAACCTGAAAAGATGTCACTATTCACATGACATAGACTAGAAGACTTTCTTTATTTGTTTCTCCCAAAAAATAAGTTGTTATTGTATTGAAGATAGGTTGAAGGGGAAAACCGTCCTCATAAAACCTGTAATCTCACAGAGAAAGCAGCCAAGTAAAACAACAATCAAAAAGCAGGTGACAAGCACTTTAAGAAAACAACCCATCACCATCTTGTTATATTGAGAGAGAAAAAGATACAGGGAAAGTTTCATCACACTGCTTCATGACCAAACATCAGTTTCCTTTGGTAACACAACCGGTTGCCTCTCTGGATTAGGATATAAATTGGCAGAAAGGTTATTTTGGCTGGAGTCATCTCAGTGTTTCCCTGGCTTGGCAGCCGAAGAAAAGGGATCCAAGTGATTGGAGCGCTCAGTTTCAAAGCTGGAAAAACTCAGGGATGTAACATCACAGGTGCTGGAAATCAGCACCTTCAGGGCACAGAAAACAACAGATCACTTCATGTGTAATGAGCCACTCCTATCAGTGGCTGGGTCTATAAAAATTTTTTTTTTAAAGGAGAAAGTAAGGAGATAGCCAATGTCCTGATTCCCACACCATTTAATCCCTTGTGCCACCCATACTTCACACTTGGTTGTCAGTTTCCCTTACCTTTCTCAGGCTGATGTTTTGAACTTCTATCATGATCCCACAAAGTATATGACCTCTCAGGTGTCACCTTGGCTGTGGACATCCTTTTCCCTGTCCATAGTGACATGGCATACAACTTGTCCTACAGAATCTGCTGTAGCTGAAAGGTTTAGGTGGTAACTCTTTTCTCAGGCAGAGAATAACAATGCTTTCTTTTACTTGCTGCTGAGGCCTTGATGACACATTTCAGGTAATTTAGGTCTTGAGTGATGACAGTGGTCACTGAATTACAAAGCTCATCAGAAGACTTATCTCTGCTTCTTACCTCGCTTTTTAAATTTTTCCTGTGGTTTATTAAAACCTTAGTTGCCACTGTTAAGTAGCTCACTCTACTTACACTGAGTTAAGGGATATCTTTTTTAAAAAAACTGCTCTGAATTACTCTGTTATCCTTTTTTGCAGGAGGCACAGATGTGCTCCACTCAGATGATCGAAGAGGCAAAGGGTTCCACTGTAATTACTGGCCCACAATGTGGGCCCAGCTGGGCTGATGTTTTAATTTCTGTCTCTTTTGTGGCTTCCATTATCCTGGGGGGCAAGGTATGAACGTGTCTGGAATCACAATTTGTGGAAAGTTAGTAAAATTCTGGAACAGGGCCAGGACCATTCAGGGCTTGGGATGGATTTCTTGGAGTCTCTCCAAATGTATGGGTTGTCCATTAGTGCCACGTGGCCAGACTTGAGTCTAGAATAGATAGTTAAGGCAAAATTATGCTTGCTGCCCTGGTTGTCCAGTGGAAGAAAACCAAGGTGAGAGGTCTGGAGAGGATTGCTTCAGTGCTTTAGAAGGCTGGTTCCACAGAGAAATGCTTCCTGGGTGTAGAAAGGCTTTAGGGTGTTCAGAAACCAGTTATACAAATATAAAAGATGAATAACAGGGAAAATAATGGCTAAGAATGAAAAGGCTCTGGTTTCCGGAAGATGTTCTGTCTCCCAAAAAGAAAATAGTTCTATGTAATGAATAAGAGCGTGGCACCCTGGTTCAGCCTGGGTAGGTGTCCCAGCTTCACCAGTCATCAGCTGTAAGTCTTTGAGAAAGTTAACTTCTCAGAAAAGCAGCAGTCTTGCAAAGTTAGGGTTAAATGAGGAAATACATATAAAATGTATAGCATAATGCCTGACATGCAGAAAGGGTTACTTCAAGCCTTACAAGGAAACAGTCTAAAATGTTATAACCCAGTAGCTTACAAGGTTTTGGGAGGGTCTCAAACTGCCTTGGCAACTGGATGAAAACTATGGATCCTTGTTCCTCAAGGGAAAAAATATATAAAATTTTTGTACACAGTTTAAAGAATTCAAATACACAAAAGACTACAACCATAGACTTCAGGTTATTTCAGGTTTTTTCTTCTACGGCTAGACTTATTCCCCTGAGAGAGAATAAAGATATCAGTTTTATTTTTTTTTATGATTTTTGATCATTTATAATTATAGTCTCTCAACTTTTTAGAACTGGAAGGAATTTTACCTAGTATAAACACACACCCCCTCCTTTTTTAGGAAATAGCAATACTAAGGTCCTAGGAAAATTTGGTGTTTCAAATAAGCAGGGAACTCTATCAATTTCATACTTTGATAATTAAAAAGCTTAACTTTTTTTATCAACTGTCTTTCATGTTCAAGACGCTCCTTAAAATTTATTATGTTTCTCCCCCATTTTCAGTCCTGTTGTCTGAAATATATTTACAGACCTCAGAACTTCATGTTCATTCAAAATCCATGATACATACAAAGATCTTTTTCTCCTTTATGTATATTAGATACCATATTAAAATCTGCCCTGCCATACTCATTTGATATTGCACTATTTAATGCAGCAGAGCCTTGCTGCAATGCAGTACTAGAGTACTACAGTAATAATTTCATCAAGCTGGAATTCAAATTAACAAAGACTTATTGGGCCAGGCTTAGGGACAGGCTCCATTCTGTGTACCTGGAATGAAGAGAACCCAGACAGAAACGTGTGCTCTCAGGGTGCTTACAGTCTATGACAAATGACCTTTGCTTTTGGAGTATTTGGCTGGAGTTGAGATTCTGTTCTTGGATAGGACCAGAGACAACCTGAAAAGTTACAGTTATGTGAATTCCAACTGTGCCTCCAACACTGTTCCTCAAGGAAAAACAATAGCCGACTCAGCACAGGCAGCATAAAACACAGGATGGCCAAAACGTGCCTGGGCAAAATCCCACTGTACTTTCCCCCTGGCCAGAGCATTAACCACTACAGTTGGCAAACAGGCCATGCTTAGACAAGTCATCGCGAGGCTCCCCACTACAAAAATAGTATAAGCTCTTCTACTTTGCTTCCAGGATACTTTGGGTGACTTTTGAGGGGAATGTGAAAAGGAGAACAAAAGCTCTGGGGTTGGCAGTTTGCTCTAGCGAAAAGGGGCCAGGAAGCAGGGCTGATGATGGAGAAAAGAGCCAGATGAAATTAAAGGGATGGGACACTAGCACATGAAAAATCAGAAGTCAGTCAGATAAGTGACACGCCAAAGGCGTTGTTGTTAAAAGGCTCTGAGAAATCATAATGATCTTGTTGCATGTGTTTCTGGAGAAGCAGAGGTGGTAAAGCTGACATGTCATTGGGATCCTTGTGCTCTGAGAAATCAACCTGATCTCACTCAGAAATAGGGTCGAATGATGTCAGTGAAGCCCTGAAGACAAACAGCAAATAGAACAAAGCTGAGATGGTGCTGAGCTGGCTCAGGAACCCACAGGTGGGGCTGGAGCCGCTCTTCACCCCAGGTCCTTGTCCTGCCGCGGGGGACACATGGCTGGACTTCACCCTGAAGCTCTTTAGGGCAGCCCCAGGGCTATAAGCCCTAGCACACACCCAAGCATCTGCCTTCCCTTTTTTTTCCACCTAGAAAAATCTTACCATTCCTTGTAATCCTCCACATTTGGAAACTTCTGTTTGCCTGGCTAAATATACTCCTCAGTTCTTTGAAAAAAAAAAAAATGGTGGGGGGGAATTAAACTCCTCTTGATGTTCTCAGGAGGATCCAACTCAGACTTGGCTTCAGGCCCTTTCCACCTGAGATGTCCCTGTCCAAGCAACAAAGAGCTATAGTGAAAAAAGCAAAAATTATGTTCATGATATCCGAGGAAGGTGAAATCAACCTAAATAAGCTACATCATCCAAGAAAACACACTCATTTTGTCATGACATGGTACTGTGGTGCCTTCTTTCATGGGTGCTCCTATTTTGCAGGCCGCAATATTTTTGGCAGATGAATCGCTTATCTCTTCTCCCAGTGAATGCTTTGATAGACAACAGTATAAATATCCTGTAGTCTGGGTCCTTGGTTTTGTAAACAGCCAGGAAATAAATAAGGCATTTTGCCTGATGACCAAGGCAGACTCATAAATAGACTTCTATAAACAGAGAGCAATTGTAAAAAGCAAAGATGAAAGAATCCATGGCTTGGTCCGTGCTTTATATATCCTCCCCGTTTACACTTCCCTGAAGACCCTCTCAGCCCAGACCTATATTTAAAAAAAAACCCGGACCTATTTATAGTATGGTTAGCTTCTTACTAGAGTCATACAAAATACATCAGGCATGTTATCTTTTGTGATATTGTCCATGTTCCTAAAGGCAGTTAGTTGCCTCTTGTAGAGCAAAACTGAGATCATCAGCTATTGGCTAGCAGGCAAAGAGCTTGATGGCAATAGCCAGGGCACTCTATCTCAGGATTCCAGCTCTTAAATGGGAATACTACTTCCTTTTAATTAGCTGACAAGCTGAAGCTCTTCAGTCAAAAGCTTAATGAATGATTATGACTCACTAGCTCTAGCTTTTTGCCTTTCCATACTCTAGGAAAAAGAATTTGTTGGGAATTCCCTGGTGGGTCAGGAGTTAGAACTCCTCAATTCCACTACAGAGGGCTTGGGTCCAGTCCCTGACTGGGGAAATAAGATCCCACAAGCTGCACAGCATGGCCAAAAAAGAAAAAAAAAAAAGAGAATTTGTTGAGAGTAGGCCACATAAAGGCATATATTCATGTGTGTGGATGCACTGCTTTTGTTGTCTAATCACTCAGTCCCGTCTGATTCTTTGCAACCACCATGGACTGTAGCCTGCCAGGCTCCTCTGTCCATGGGATTTCCCAGGCAAGAACACTGGAGTGGGTTGCCACTTCCAACTCCAGTGTGGATGCATATACCTCACATATGAGCCCAAGTCCCAGAGAAGATGGTCTTTCTTCATCTAGAGAGAGGTTAGAATATTGTCATTTAATTTCTCCTGACACTTAGATTCTTCATTTTTCAACAGGATCTCTGACATAGAATTCTCTATCTTTAATGTGACCAAACAGATTAACTAATACAAGACCAAAATGTACTTTGCAAACACAATTGCAGTAAAGATGCTTGATGATCCACCTTGCATGTTACCAAGTACTTGAGCCCTTTTAAATCAAATACAGTGGTAAATGACACCAGGGAACCCCAAACATTAAAATTCAAATAAATTGCAATTGCAATTGAACAAATATATTATTGCTGCATGAAAACTTTTAAAATTAATAATAATAGCTAACATTTATTGAGTGCTCATAACAGGAGGGACACTATTCTCTGCACTTTACATAATTTTTTTCATTTAATCCTCAAAAAACTCTACAAAGTAATTACTAAAAAAAATGAAATTTGAAGGGTTTTTCAACAGTGACTAGATTATATAATATTAAGATAGAAAAAAAGTTTTCAATTTCTCCCTTACAGAGCTCTTAGGTAACACATTTCAGGTCATAGCTGAAGTTCCACTGGTATAATGTATTTCCATTTGTTTCCATTCCTCGGCATTCCAGTTCCCCCCAGACATGTGAATCTCTCGATGTTTGGGTCTTCTTGGAGAAAGAAAATGCAAAGTGACAGGTCTCGAATAGACAGAAAGAACAGTAGAGTTGTTATACCAACAGCATGTCCAGCACAACTACAATCCTTCTGGGATGGCCCCGGGTGAGGGAACACCACTTCCTTTAATTCCCCATCCATAACGTTTTCAAAGGTGTGGCAGAGAGGATCCTCACTGGTCGGGTGAAGCATCTCCTTTCTTTTCCAAGATCTTAGCAAATCCTAAGAACTATTGTACCTGCAGGAGAGAGAATGGGTTCAAGGGTGGCTGAGTTTAGAATAAACCCAATATAAGTGGGAAACAAAGAGAGAGGGAGAAGAGGAAAGAGAGAACAGAGGAAGGGAAGAAGAGGAAGGAGGAGGGTAAGGAGGGGAGGAAGTGGAAGAGGGGAGGCAAGAAAAGAGGAGGGAGAAGGGGGGAGGAGGAGGAGGGAGGGGGAGGGAAGGGAGAGGAGGGAGAAGGAAGTGGAGGGAGGAGGAAGAGAGGGAGAGAGAGACACTTAGAAAAGGAAGAAAAAGTAGTGGCTTCCGCGGAGACAAAGCGTGTGGAAACCAAGACTATTTCAGATTTCTCGCGGCTACTTAAGCTTGAGCTCCTCCGAAGCTATTGATTGGCCGTACAGAAACAGATAGCTTGCTCAGACGTATTTCTCATCTGGCAAGTTGAGTCAAATGAAAATATTTATACCTGTTCCTAGTTATATAGCTGGTCCTCTTCATTATTTCATAAAGACCACCATAGTGATCTTTAACTTTGCAAATTGACCCAAAACCTGCCCTCATTTACTTTATCTTTTTCTTCACCACTTAACTCTTGGAAATGTTCAGAAACATTTAACTTCCATTTCTGTTTGTTTTTACTTTAAAAAAAATTTTTTTTTGGTTCAAGAACTCTAGAAAATCATTAAACTGGGCCAGCAGACATGAGGTCTGAATGAAGGATAAGAGCAGAAAGAGAGAAAGCCTTTATCTCTCAAAGTTTTCTTCATGGGCGGTTGCTCAGGTAGACACTTTGGAATCACGCTGATGTTAAACTTGGAGAGAAGCAGTTTAGGTAATAGATTACTGATCTTCATTCTCCAACTGCAGGCACAAAATGTCCTAAAACTTCGAGAGCAGACTTTCTTAATGAAATGTACACTGGAAGATTTTTTTCTGTGTGAAAAAAGCAAAATGGGGTTTTCTGGCTCACTGCATTCTAGTTCTTTCTTTCGAATGTCCGACTTTCACATCCATTTGCTAATGAGAACGAAGAGTAATACTTCATATTTGTAAGTGCTTGACATGCAAGGGAAGGAAGATGGTTTTAATCAATCTCTTTTGATTGAAAGAAACAGGCACACTCAAGTTACTTCACAAAATTAGTGGTGGAAGGAGATTTAGATGGGGGAGGGGGTAGAGTGGAGTGGGGGTAGATTGTCACAAGGATCCATGGCAGGGCCAGAACTGGAAACAGCCAAGACTGAAGGCACCTCCAAGTGTCTTAGCGTCTTCACTTTCTTTCTGTGCGTTGCCTCCATCCTGCTTGTCCAACCTGCTTCCTCAACCTTCACTATCTGTTCTGCCCGTCATAGTTTTAGGTTCCTTTTGGTTCATGGCACCCTCTCACAATCTGACTTTGCTGCCAGCTGGCTTGGTGTTTTAGTTTCCAATTGCCGAATTTCCCAGAAAGGGATGATTGGCCCAGATCATCATTTTAAGCTAGTCCATCCAGACGGTTGGCCAGGTCACAGAATGGCTATTTTCCACCAACTGCCTACTCCTTGGTCTACTCATGTGAGACAGGGAGCAAACACATGGTACAGAGCATCACTGTTTAGAATGAGCCCACAGAAAGGAAGATTTCCTTAGAGGAGCATCTGGATGGGCCAGCTTGAGAGAAATACCTCTAGTTCACCAGCAGATACATGGAAACCAGCTCATTCAGCTTCTTTGTTAGACGAGCTAGTTTCAACCAATCACAGTGGGCCTGGACCATCCTTGACACAGCACATAAGACGAACAAGGGTAACTTCTTTCGTCTCCCTTCTCCTTCAACTTCAGTATGTACACCATTTTATCTCCATGACTAACCACTTGCTTAGGGATCGTCAGACTTAAATATCAAAAACATTTGGAATTTCAGCATTTGGAGTGTCAACAAAAGGATATTTCGAATCCTGGGATCATTCAATTGTTTTATTTTAGAGTAACATGCCAATGAGCAATAAAATAGTAGAAGAGAGAATAATGCATATTGCTTTTTCTACTCCCATAGCATGGATTTCAATAGTAATCCAGCTACCAGAAATGCCCGCACTCTATTTGGTGGACATTGGGAGACCTAAGTCAGCAGACCTCATAGTTTGATAACCTATCACAGAGAATTATTTCAAAGAATAATTACAATATTCTGATTGTACAATGCAAAGACAGGATTGCATAATATTATCTATAAATACTGGCATTAAGTGCAAATCTGGGTTCAAATCTCAAATGTCTAATAATAACTCTAACCAAACTTTTAATTCCTATAAATTGTTTGTAAAAATGAAGATAATAATAGCCATTCATAGGCATTTTGTAAATATTAGGTAAGATAATATATAAAGGATATTGTGAAATGACTGGTACATAGTAAGCACTCAGTAAATGGCAGTGGTTGCTATATCTATTATTACTATATCTATTATGATTATAGTATCATTACAATAGGTGTTGTGGGGATTAGAAAATATAGATTAGAGATAGGAGGATTACTTTCAAATACCTGAGAGTCTTAAGAGAGATAAAATAGATGTACCTCTTAGAAATGGTGCCTACATTTAACTTGCACATACACGGATGGAACTCAGCATGGTGGTGGGCTAAGGGAGAAATATCAAGTGTGAAATGATGTTAAATGATATTCTTTAATTAGGAAAAAGAAGTTAAATAAGGATAGTGCCTCATAAAAGAGAAAGGAGGCTTGCTCCCAGTATTAAAGTTTGTTTGAAAGTCAGTGTTAGTCGCTCAGGCATGTCCAACTCTTTGCGACCCCATGGACTGTAGCCCACTAGGCTCCTCTGTCCAGGGGATTCTCTAGGCAAGAATACTACAGTGGGTTGCCATTCCCTTCTCCAGGGGATTTTCCTGACCCAGGAAGATCAAACCTGGGTCTTCCACCAGGTCTCCGGCATGCAGGCAGATTCTTTACCATCTGAGCCACCAGGGAAGCCCAAAGTTTGTTTACTGTAATGTAAAAGCTCAGGATTAATAGGAGTTTTATAATTGTAACAGGAACTATATTAAAAGAGGAACGGAAACATCAAGATGTGAGTTGCAGATGGAAAGGACCTACTGGCTGGCATACAAGGTAGTCACTGTCATAAACTGTGGACAGTCCACTACTTGGGTTTGCATTTTGCTTCCTCAGGGAAGCCTGGATTATGTTAGATTCTCATGCTATATATTTCCTTCCTGCGTTTCCCCTACTATAATAACCATTACAGGGACTTCCCAGGTGGTCCAGTGGTTAAGAACTCAAGCTTCCACTTCAGAGGGCCCCTGATTGATCCCTGGTTGGGGAATTAAGGTCCAACGTGCCACACAGTGTGGCCAAAAATAAAAATACTTATTACATATTGGCGTTACTTGTTTGAAGTCCCTCTTCTTTAGAAGATTATCTGTTCTGTAAGACCCCGACTCTTGTGTTCCCTAACTAGCCGAGAGCCTGGTACTTGTACTCCACAGACACATATTGAGCAAATGAACACATGAACACAGGAATGAATTTCCATCGCTACCACTAAGAGGCATGTAGTTACTCAAAGGAGCTTTCTGAATTCTTTGCTCATAATTCTCTTACCCTCTGTTCTCCATTTTCTATTTATCTTCTACACCAGTGCAGAGATTATACCTTAGTCTCTCTATTAAATTGTAAACTTATCTTTTGTTATCTTTTTAATCACCAGGACTTACTACTTGCTGAATATCCAATAAATAAATGAGTGCATAAAAGAATATCTGGACAGCACGTATTTCAAAGCATAGTCTTCCAAAATGCTTCTAGCTTTCCAAACTCCTACAAGACGCTGTTGTGATTCCAAGCTGGCAGCTCATGTAGGAATGCCAACATTTTATCTTTGAAATTGCTGTTTGTTGTTACCGTTTATATAATTATTGAAAGTTGCTTCTTGCTACCAAGGCAAATTTTACCTTTGCATGAAAATCATTTTACAATTTTAAGACAACTTGGGAACTTTTGTTGGTAAAAATATATCTACTTTCTACTCAACAAACTCTAATACATCCAATTATTTCATCCAACAAGCTTCTTCAAGCACTTCCTGTTAGGTTCCAAGTACTTGACATACTCAGATGAATAAAGGCTGATCCTTGAAGACGCTCAAAATCTGTACGTAACTGTCACTTTCAGTAGGGATGAAAATTGAAGTGTAGGCTGTTCCCTTCTAAGGGTCCCTTCAACTATGTGTTGATTTCCTGAAAATTCTTCACAACAGAATAAATACTGTTATATGCTATCTAAGACACTTGAGTCTAAAAATTATAACTCCTCTATACTCTGATTCACAGGATCCTATTTCCAAACTCCCTTACTCAAATGTGGGTTTTTGTTTTATTCACCCACTTTCCTTTTTAACACCCAGACAACTAGCATATTCCACAATGATCTTTCTTTAAAATACATAAAATTATTTCTCTGTCTTAGTTTCCTCACATCTATAAGAAAGATATTAAGAACAAGGGTGAGTACAAATAGATTAATAATAAAAAAAAAAGGAATAGACTCACAGAAGAAATAAGGGAACAAAGGAAAACCTGGGCAACTTTGGGGATTTTTTGAGACTAGAGCTGCTTTTACTTTCTCCCTCCCTACTTGCAGATATTCTCCTGCTTCTCCTCTTCTAGTCTTGCTTGCACTAGATTCTCATGCAAATTATAAGACCAAACAAATTCACAGAATTTTAGACCTTGAATAGGTCTTTGTGATTCTCAGATACGAATTAACCACAAATTTAATGACATTTAAACCTTAGTGTCCATCACTAGCACTGGCCCCTTCCCAGGCCCTTTGGAGAGGCCAGAGAAATGTGTCCACATAGTCATATTCTTAATTAAATTTTAAAAACAAGGTATTATTGGTAAGGACCACAAACTCTTTGCACTCAAGTTACCTCTTTCAAACTCTCCCTCATGCTAGAGAAATTGGGAAGCCATGGGTATTTTTGTTATTCTAGGTAAGGGGAAGTTGAGACGGAGATACCTTTAGCTTGTGTTTAGTGGGTTATATATATAGAGAGAGATAATAGTCATTTCATGTGTGGTTGTTGGTTTTGAGTTGTTCCAATGTAAGAATTGGGAGTTTGTTCCAATGTAAGAATCAGAGAAGGCAATGGCACCCCACTCCAGTACTCTTGCCTGGAAAATCCCATGGACAGAGGAGCCTGGGAAGCTGCAGTCCATGGGGTCGCTAAGAGTCAGACACGACTGAGCAGCTTCACTTTCACTTTTCACTTTCATGCATTGGAGAAGGAAATGGCAACCCACTCCAGTGTTCTTGCCTGGCGAATCCCAGGGATAGGGGAGCCTGGTGGGCTGCCGTCTATGGGGTCACACAGAGTCGGACACGACTGAAGCGACTTAGCAGCAGCAGCAGTAGCAGCAATGTAAGAATGGATTCTAGGAATATTTCTACTGCCACCAGGCCAATTCACATGCACCATGTCACAAAGATGTAGGTTGAAAAATGTTTATGATACATAAGTGTCCTAGGGCACTAGACTAGAGAAAAAAATGAATCATCCTTCTATTTTCTCCATAGAAGATAATATTGCAAAAATCATTCTCATATGAAAAGGAAATAAAAATATACAGCCAAAAATATGTAGAGGAAAAAAGTAATATAGGGTTGTGTCTCGTCATTGATTGATAAAATTTTGTTATTTATTTGGATTTTGCGATGTTTATAGTATTTTCAGCTTTTTAAAGTTTATTGATTCCATTTATTTATTTTAAATAAGTATTCACTTTCATAAATAATTTTGCATCCATAGTTTCATATTTTTTTCTTAAGAAAAGTCTCCGTATTACATTAGTTTCAATTTTCCTATAATCTGGATTGGCCCTGACCCCACCTAATGACCTTTCCGCATTTAACATATAAGGCAGCTGAGGCCCAAAGTCATTTAGTTTACAGCACTACTGAACTAAACTTTAGGTCTTCTGACTTTCTGTCCATTGCTACTTCTACAACACGTTACCTTACTTTTGAGAAGTACCTTGAAAATCAAAGATCTTCACAGGAAAACAAAGAGGAAAATAAAAAAAGATCTCCTGACCACAGTATACAATAAAAGTAAATATTCATATAGCATTTCTTATATGTAAGACATTCTTACAGCGCTTTACGTATAACTCATTTAATCCTCAAAACAACTGTCTATAATTAAGCCAACATTAATATCTTCTTTTTAGATGACATAAATTGAGACATAGAAAAGTTAGGTAACTAGACCAATGTCAGAGCATAACATCCTTGGTACTGTGGCAGCTAGCAGCAAACATTTTTTGAGGGTTTGCAAGGTTCTAGTCGCTTCCTGAACACTACAGGGCATGGTCTCATTCAATCTTCACAATCATCCTTTGAGAAAGTACCATTATTACTCAATCTCACAGATGAAGAAACTGAAGCCTAGAGACAGTAAGTGACTTGCCCAAGGTCGTATGTCTAGTAAGGGGCCAAATCAGTGCTCAAATCCATGTCTGACTCCAGAGCCCAGGCTCTTAGTCCCCACACAATAATGCTTATCAAAGAAAAACACCCTCGTGGTCCTCCTACTATTGCCATGTTCCCCTTGGTCCCTTTCTCCTAAAGCTACAATTTGAATGGGAATTTAGACAGAGTTAGAATAAGGAGTGAGGTTACCAGTATAAAGGACATAATAGTCCCTTCTTAGACAACTCTCCTTCCCCTTGTGTGCATACACACACACACACACACACACACACACATATGTATCAGAGTACCAGAAGTGTATACACACACATACACACGTGTGTGTCACAGCACCAGAGTATTCTTTTTTAATTTATTTTTAATTGATGTATAATTGATATACATATCATGATATTCTTTTTGTGAATTTGCATATTTGATAATATTTACTTTCACTAAAAGTATTCCCACAAATATCCAATTATAGATTTTTGACTGAACAGATTGTTATACATACAAATGTTAAAATATCATACAACCATTATTGTTTCTGTTTAAAATCCACTATATTGAGACATAACTTACACACAGTTAACTGCATAATAAAACTGTACAGTTTATTGCATTTTGACAGTTATGTACACCCGTGAAAGTATTAGCACAATCAAGATACATAGCATTTCCACCACCAACAAAAGATTCCTCAGGCCACTTTGCAATCCATCCCTTATTTACTATCACCCAGGCAACTGCGTATCATGATATTCTTTACACTGGATTCTTTTCCTCAACTTTTGCTATAGCCAAGAGATGACATGTTTCTTTTTAACTCATATTCTATGATAAAGTTAAGAGGATCAGTCAGCAGATCAGTAATTTGAGTGCCAGAGAAAGTTTTGAGATGGCAAATCCTTACAAAGGTCAAGAAGATAATGTACATAAAGTGGCAAAATGGAACGCCAGAAGAGTGACAGAGAAGTTGGTAAACCTGAAAATGCATGTCCAAACGCACATAAGAGGTACTGGGTTCCAGCAGATGGTGGCCATATACCAGTATACATCCAGTGTAACCAGATCTAACCATTTTTCAAGAGACACCAGAAATCTAGACTTGTTGGTGGGTGGGGGTGCAGGTGGCGGCAAAATCTCCTACTACAAGTATTTTTAAGTAATTCAGTGTTAAAAAGAACTGTGCTGGCTAACATTTGCAGGCCAAACAATGACAAACCCACATCTGTAGGCCCCTTCTTTGCAGTCTGCTTTCTACAGGGTTTAATGCAGGAAACTCTGGAAGGGGAAGTTAGAAGAGAAAGCTGGCAGAAATCTGGATCTTGATGGAATATTTGTTCTTTGGAAAATGAGCTTCAGCAAGAATAATTTTCCTGGTGGAGGTGGGCGATGGAGAGGGTGGAAGGGGACGGGGCACTCAAGCAGTGCCACTTTTGGATCACATTGTCTCAATTCCTCCTTCGGAGTAGTACTGGTATTGGGCCCTTGGAAAAATTAGCAGGAATCTAATTAACAGCTCAAAGGGAGCAATCAATTTACAATTGTGTGAAGTGCAAATTCCTTTGTGCACAAAACAAATTACAGTATTTGCAAATTTGTAAATAATGCAGCACTTGCCCTCAATCCAAGGCTTTGGGTGCCCCCAGGGGAAAGATGAAGAAGTCTGAGAAGGCAAAATATTAGAAAATGACCTATTGTCTCCAGAACGGGAATTTTAAAAATATCTTCAGTAATTTATTTTTTCAATTGAATCCTTATTTAGGAACTATAAAGGGGCCCAGTTCTTAGGTCAGTAGAATGAGAATATCTGGAGAAGTAAACAATTTCAAGTCCAAAAGTCACAGCATGTTATTAACACAGTATCTTCTTTCAAAAGTGCTGAACATAAAAATGTGCCCAACCCTCTTTCCCTATACCCTTGGTTTGTGGTAAGAACTTTCATTTTATAAGAGAGATAGCAAGCCTCAGTTATGATCATGATGTTCAGTGTCAAGAAGGACTTGGTGACAGGTAAGGACATTATCCAATCTCTGCTTTGCAGCAATAGTCGTTTTGAACCATTCAATTCACAGATACGTGTTGGGATCCTTTTGTAAGATCCTGTAGCTATTATTAGAGATTAAAAAGAGATGCCCTAGACTTACAGTATATTGAGGAAAGTCAGAGTGAAAACTCTTTATTTTCTCCAAGATTTTTAAAGCATTTCTCTTAAAATGGGTTGAGCAAGGAGCTGGGAATGAATAAGTGAATGCAGTCCATTCCGTGCCCTACAGGGGTTCACAGTCTAATGAGAAAATAGAATCTGAACCAGTCATATCAGTATTCAGTTTGATGCTAAGGAAGAAGTATAGGAAAGGATGCTTTGACAAATGCTTAATCTACCAAGAGATCTCTCCCCTCTGTGCTTATTTGTTGAGTGTGTGTGTGTGCACGCGCGCGCTCAGTTGTGTCCAACTCTTCAGGACCCATGGACTGTAGACCACCAGGCTCCTCTATCTATGAGATTTCCCAGGCAAGAATACTGGAGCGGGTTGCCATTTGCTGCTTCAAGGGATCTTCCTGACCCAGAGATTGAACCTGGGTCTCCCCCATTGGCAGGCAGGTTCTTTACCACTGAGCCACCTGAGAAGCCCTCTTATGGTGAGTTGAGTGCAAATCGGTTAAATCTTTCCACAAAACCTTTTAGTAAATTATATCAAGAGTCTTAAAACATATTCACATTCTTCTGGTTAGAAATTTCATATCTAGGAATCAAAGATGCTGCCAGAAACTTACATATAAGGAAGCTTATCAGAGTATTATTTATAATCAGGAGAAAATGGAAATAATCTCCATGTTCCATGATGGCATAATGGTTAAATACTTTATGGTACATCCAAGCCGTGTGATTTTATGTACGACTAGGGGGAGAAAGGTCACACTTGAAAAAATAGTTCAAAACAAGCAAAAATTATTTTTAAACGGTGTAAAATGTTTAATGAAGTATCATTCTCAATTTGTAATTAAAAACTTAAAAAAGAGTGCTCAATATTGGTTGTTAATTTTCACCACTGTCTTACTTTCCTAAAGTTCTTTTTTGTTTTAGGCAACCAGACAACGAAAGGGGTGGAGTTTTTCCTTACTCAGAATGAAGTTCAAAGAATGGGCTTTTGTTTCCTTCTCTCTAACTAACAATGAGGTCCAGGATTTGCAAGTCACTTATTTTCTAAGTCACAGTCTCCTAGTATCCAGGCTGGCTGGGAAAGAAAAAGAGGCCAGGTGAGGGACGGAAAGAAAGGAAGAGCTAGAAGCTGAACATTACCAGGAGAGGGGAGAAGAAGGATGATGGAATTGAGGGTGTGAGAAACCGGAGGAAAGGATGGTCATTGTGTATTGAGAATGAGTTACTGGATTGGAAAGTTCAGAGATGGGACATTAACACATATTGTGGCTCAATAGAAGAAATATTACACATATATGGTGATTCAATAAGAGAAATGTTACATGGTTGACTGCCAAATAAAGGACAGTGTAGACAATTAATTTTATAAAATTTTGGAGGAGAGGGGCATCATTTGGTCACATACATGTACATGACCATGGATCAACGAAGAGGTTCTTCTAAAGTCTCCTTTTGGCAATCTTTTTTAGAAGGTACAATTGTACGAGGCTGGCCTCTCTTGGCCTTCCTCTCTGGGTTATTGAAGAACTTAACGGACTTCACTGTGAAAGAATTTTAGCTATTAAATAAAAGGAAAGGATATAAAAAGTATATGATAGAAAATAATTTGAAGATAAAATATTGTTTGGGAAAATTCAATCTCTGCACAAAAATTCATTTCATCCTTTAATTTCAACTTGCCTTTAAAATGTATTCACATAAAATCTGCTTTCCAAGCCAGGAATATAACTCAAGAAATGTACCACTAAATGGGGACACATATGTGTTTCAGTTCTTAGGACAACTGTGCCTTTCTAACTTTCTCCCTGGATTTCTTGGTTCTCTGCATTGAAGTGTAAGTCATTTCTCCCTCTGCTGAATCTTCTTTTTTAGTTTCTTCTAACAGAATGTTATACACCTTCCCCAAGCCATTGCTCTCCTAGGCTGTATAAATCCACACAACCCCAAGAGAACTTTAGCTATCACTAAACTTTAGCTATCATTTAACTTTAGTTAAATGGATCAACACATTTACCCCACCACATCACTTAGACCCTCTGGGGGTTTTCCAGTCTATTTTAATCTGTTTAAACCTGACACTGGCGGATTTCCATTTCCTTTGTTCCTTGTGTAGACTTGGTTTATGCCCGTTGGTCTCTAAAAGGGACAGAGAGGGGGCAGCTGTCGAAAAATGAGGAGATTGGCAGTTTCAACCACATAATTTGGTCTAAAAGCTTTGATATGCTAAACTTGCTAGCTCCTCCAAGTGTACCTTTCTGATTTTGCATCACAACAACCACGCTGAATCCCTAAGGCAACCAGAGTAGTTTTTTTAAATTAAAAAAGAAAGGAAAGAAAAGAAAGAAGTGCAAACCAGTGAAATCATTCGTGTAAATCATCTGCACAGATTCATTCTGCCAACTGCAGGCCTTCATAGATCCTCGTACGCTAGCGACCTTTAAGAAAAGCAGAAGCCGAGAATACTGATCGCGTTCTCCAGCGCGAAAACAGGTGATGTCATAACGCACAGTCCTGTGTGGTTTCAGCCAGGGCCGGGTGGGGAGCTGGGGTTCCAGTGTGCACGGAATTCGGCCCCAGTGGGCAGAGCAAGAAATCTTCGGGGCCCGGAGGACGCCGGGGAGCGTCCGGCACCAACCAGGCTCTCGCTCGGCACCTGCCTTTGTCTCACAGGGGAGCAGGTTTCGGGGTGTCTCGCGTCGGAACCCGCCTTCGACCAGCATGAGCGCTGCTAGCCCCTCTGGAGACCTTACTCTCCCACTTGTCTGTCCCCCTCCACACCCTGAAAGCCTGAGTTTCCCCCAGTTACATCTGCTTACTCTCCCCAGAACGTGAACACCAAAATCCTGAATTCATTTGTAGCTTTGCAAGAGGCAGGTCTAGCCCAACAGCTTTAAATGGCAATTTGTTCTCTGAAGCTTCGTTCCCAGGCAGGACTCCGAGCTCTGCGTTTATCTAACCAGCTGCCCCAGAAGGACTTTGGGGTGGAAGACAAACCTGTCTCTTTGGCCTTGTAGAGCTGGACAAATAAAAGAATTTTCGTTGCTGAGAGACTACGACGAGAAGGGGCTTTAGATGGAGGAGGAAACCGCTAACCCACAGGTTTTGAGGCTTTTGTTTCCCTGTAACCGACTAATGGTGTAAATATACGTAAACATCTATCCCCCACCTGGTGCCGAAGCTTTAGGTAACTGGTCTTTTGCAAAACAAGGATAAGCGATGCATAAAGTTCTTTGAGATCCTTGGCTGCCAACTGCTACAGGACTGCAGTCTTCTTTCCAGCTAAGATTCTGGGTAAGAAAGAGAAAGCCTAACCACCGTTTTAGCTCCCCCCACCCCCACCGTCTTTCTCAAGAAATAGGAAACATTTAGTCGAGTCTTAGACCCTCTAGCGAACTCTAGCTCCCAGCTATTTATCTCATTCCCTCCCCATTTCTGCAGGGACCTAGCGCAGGGGCCGTGGCTGGCCTTAGGGGAGGGGCTGGGTTCCACGGGGTTATTTGCATGTGACACACCCCCTTCCCCCTATTGGCGGAGCCGCACAAACTCGGTTCCCTCCCACCCGGCTACCGAACTAACCCGCCGTCTCCCTGCAGTTCGGAGCCTCGGAGACAAACTTAACTTGCCCGGAGATTCGAGGCGTCCTCGGCGCCTGTGATTGGCGGGCGCCGCGCCCAGCCGACTACAGCCGCTCATTGGCTGCGGGCTGGCGCCGGGGGGCGTGGCCGGGGCGGCCCGATTGGCGGGAGGGGGCGGTGCCGGGGCGCGGAGGTGGTGAAGGCGCTGAGGCGGCGGGGGCGGGGCCGCGCGGAGGCGCTGAGGCGCTGAGGCGCTGCGGCTGCGGCGGCGGCGGCGGCGGCGGCGGCGGCGGCGGCGGCTGCTGGTCCTGGCCGGGCGGGGGCGGGGGCGGGGGTCTGCGGGATGGGGGCGGGCTGGACGACGCGCCGCTGAGGAGCCGCCGCCGCCGTCTCCGCCGTCGCTCAGGCAGCCGCCGCGGGGGTCGCTGCGGGCAGCCGCCCGCTCTCCGGCCGTCGCCGCCCCGTCCAGTCCTCCTGCCCCGAGGAGGCTGAGGCTAGAGGCGCGGCCTGCGGGGCGTGTGAGGGGGACAGTCTGGGCCCCGCAGCGGCGCGGGCGGCCGCAGTGACAGCCCGGCCCCCGCCCGCCGCCCGCCCCACGGTGCCCGCGCGCCCGCAGCCGCGATGAACCGCGGCGGCAGCAGCCCGTCGGCCGCCGCCAGCTACCTGCTCTGTACCAACTGCCGGAAAGTGCTGCGGAAGGTACGGGCTCGGCTCGGGGCCGGCCCCGAGGGGCGCTTCCTGCCCGCGGCGGCCGAGGGACCCCGGGGCCTCTCCGGCGGACCCCCAGAAGGGGGCCTGAGCCGCGAACGGAGGCGCTAGCCTGCTGGGCTTTTGATTCCTGCCGGGGCAGCGCTTGGCCCCCGGGGCTGGGGGTTTGGGGGTGCTTGCTGTCCGTCCCTCCGTCCACCTAGCTATCTTGCCCCCCCTCATTCCCTCTCCTCGGGCAGAGGGGTGACGGACCTGTTCGGTCCTCCTCCCGGTGTTCTGGGTGCAAGTCGGTGTGAAATCAGAACTGGTCTGGTCCAGAGGAACCTGGTTCCCTCTCGGCTGCGCCTAACTCCTGCGGGTGTTGTTTTTGCTTATTTCGGTTTTGCTTCTGCACGCTCTACCCGAATACTCTTTTTTTTTTAAACCTTCTTGTTGATGGTCATCTTGTGGCTCCGGGTCTATCCCGAGAACTGGTAAAGCAGCTTGAACTTTATGCCCATGGGAAACGCTGTTCGACGTTACGGTTCCTCAAGCTGGGACTGGGGGAGGTGGAGACGAGGGTGGACGTGAGTTGTCCCTTTTGAGCACTTACCCCCCATCCCCCGTTCCCCCCCAACCCCCGCACCCTGGTGTTGCTCCAGAAAAATCAGACGCGCAATCAGTTTATTGCTTCCCAGAGTGATTGATAGAAAGTTTACTCCAGTTTTGTTTAGCTCACTTGGCTTAATCGCTCCGTTAAGGGTTGGGGCGGGGGCGGGGGAGGGGGATGCAGTATGAAAAGATGTCGCTTTAGACCTAGAAAAGCTTTTAATCAGACTTTAACAGCCGCCATTGGGTTATATTATAATTAGCTTATTCTTCTCGAGACTATTTTTACATTTCATTAAGTGGAACCAGTAGTTGAGGTGCTTCAGTTTGTTCAGTACAAATGAATTAAAATTGCTGAGCTTTGCAAATGCTTCTGGACTGAAAGGCTAAGATGAATACGGCACCGTTTTTAGTCAATTTCTTTAACTACAGTTCAATTGAGATTGTTCTTTCTATATTAAAAAAAAAGAAAGAAACATGTAAGTAAGCAAGCTCAAATATTTGCGCTCTTTGTCCAAAAACTGTTTTTCTTCCTCTGTGGGTCAGGCCAAGTGCCAATCAAAGTTGTTTTTCAAGCCTCTTTTCCCTGCCAGTAGAGCCGCTGCTTTTTTTCCCCCAGTTTCATTTGAGAGCATGAAGAAAGCAAAGGGATTGCATATTTAAAGTTAATCAAACAGTTAAATCTGCCTTAAATTGTGTTTATCGGGTATGTTTTTCTTGAAACAGATTTTTATTAAATGTGCATGTTGAGTATGTGCAGTTATTTTTTTCCATAAACTCCGGGATCAAATTACAGTTGATACTTGCTCAGCTCATTGTAGAGCAACTTGTGAGAAATGTAAAGGATCAGAAGTGCAGAGCAGCTTAGTTGAATGTTAACTCTTTCATTTCTGGGCCAGATGTCATCTGAACTTAGCTTTTTAAAAAATGATGATGATGATGATTTTCTAGCTTTAAAAGTGATGTTATGTCTTTAATATGAAAAAAAAGTGTTTCTTGAGACACATTTGATTAAACTCAAGCCTGGTTTTAAAAAACCAGCTTTTTCTTTTTTAACTGAATAAGGAGGAAGACCTGTATTAACTTGGAACTTTTTTTTTTTTTAATGATTCTGGCAATTTGGTAGACTAATAAAATGTTTGGAGGTAGTATTAAGTTTCAAAATCTGTTTTTCTTTTGAGAGAACCGAGGCTATGATCCATGACATTTTGCTACCTTTCAAGACATCTTTTATCTCTTGTGAACATTCTTCAGTCCTGTCTGACTCTTTGCAACTCTTTGTGAACTATACAGTCCATGGAATTCTCTAGGCCAGAATACTAGAGTGGGTAGCCTTTTCCCTTCTCCAGGGGATCGAACTGGGGTCTCTTGTATTGCAGAGGGATTCTTTAGCTTTTAAGAAATTTCTTTTTACCTAGAAGAAAAACATCCTCCTATTATTAAAAGAAAGAATATATGGAAAATGAATATTCACCATTTTCATATCTTATAATTGCTGTGCCACATCTATGCCAATTTCCAGTTTTTGGTAACTCCAAGGTATTTAATATTGATTCATGTAGTAGCATGAAATAACTTTAGATGGGAATGGGATTGTTTGAGCCAGTTATGACATGACTTGGCAACATTTGTAGCTTTTAAAGAGTGCCTTAAGTGCTCTTAAAAGATATCAAGTGTTTAGCATTTTAAATTCTTTATCATTTTAAAAATAGCACGTAAGACTTTTCTAATAAAGAAATGGGCTTTTTTTTTTGATAGAAAGTATATAACTCTAAGCAGAATTCATCTGTAACTCTCAAAATGGGATTCTTTGGATTTATCTTGTGTTTTCCACTTAATATTAAGTGTTCAGTAATAACTATGTGAGTCACAGCATTTTGAATTTTAGTTCAGTGTAGTTCATGATGGAAGAATGAAACTCCTGCATACCCAGTGTGAATTACTCTTTGCTGTATAATCCTCACTAATGATGGGGAAAGAGTCACCTTTATTTATGTGGCATGAGGGCCTTTTTGTCTAAGTGGCTTAATTTGTTGCAGGGTATTGAATTTGAGGGGGAACTTAAAAAAGCACCGGATTCTCCATCAAAGTAAATGATTTGGTTCAACCCAATATTTGAAAATTGAATTTTATGTTTTATGAGAATCCCATTTATTCTTAGAAGTACCTTTATAATTTTGATTCAGTATCTTCCAAAAAAAGAGAAACTTCTTCAAGTATTGAATATACCTAATTTGGTAATCTTAGGTCAGTGGGAAGAATGGAGAGGTAAACCAGAGAGGGAAAGAAATGAGGAAATGAAACTCTCTTCAAATCTATAACTCCTACTTATTCTTACTTGCTCTGTTATCAATGAAATAATTCAATAAAGTTTTTAATAAAAAAGGAAATGCTTCTATTTACTTTGGAAAAGTTGATGAGTTCCAAAGTGTTATATGTTTCGCTTGAAGAAATTCCACTGACAACTAGATACATTTCAAAATGGAGTGCCAATCTACATTAAGAAAGGTAGAAAAAGAAAAGAAAGAAAAGTCACTCAGTCATGTCCAATTCTTTGCAAGCCCATGGACTGTAGCCTACCAGGGTCCTCTGTCCATGGGATTCTCCAGGCAAGAGTATTGGAGTGGGTTGCCATTTCCTTCTCCAGGGGATCTTCCCAACCCAGGGATTGAACCTGGGTCTCCCGCTTTGCGGGCAGACACTTTACCATCTGAGCCACCAGGGAAGCCCTTAAGAAAGGTAGGTAACTGTCAACCCACACATCCTCCAGTAAATAAAAGGGGGCATATGACAATGTATTTTGAGTGTTGAGCAGTTAGTGCTACTGAGGTGAATAAAACTCTGCACATTATATTAGAGGGTTTAACATTTTAAAATACTTAATATGTTTAGGTAGTTCCAGTGAATTTTGTTGTTGTTGAATATTGTACTTTTTCCACTTTGCTTATATATCCATTTATTTTTGACAATTTTTTGATAGTTTTATGAGTGAGGAGACTGGGAAAATAAAATGAGAAATATTAGTTTAAACCATATGAACCTTATTTTTATAGTCAAATTTGTCAGTTAATGGCAGTTTTATATGGTTCAACCAAAAGAGTGGTATTGCTTTGACTGTGAAATAGTAATCATACTTTGTTTTTATTAATCAGGTTTCTTATATACATTTTTTGGATTGTCAAAGTAGGTTTTAGTTTTATCTCAAAATGAGCCAAGTGGAGAGCAAGCAAGTGAATTTATGACAGCAAGTCATTATGCAGTGGTTTTCAGACTGCTTTTTATGGAGCCCTATGATGCTTCAGTATTCAAAAATGTTTGAGTTGGATTAAATTTTAAGTACAAAATTACAACTACCCCCAAAATCATTCATTATAAGACTGTTCTTGTGCAGGCCTTGAAAAATTTGTTCTGTTCACTTTGTACATGTATTTGAACACTTTTGCTAATAAGACATTGATGAGAAAGACTCTCATTGATTATGAAGGCACAGGCCTTTAGAAAAACCTTCCTCTACATATCTGCTCGTGATCAATTTTCATTTGTGAGAACACAAACTTATTATCAATAGTTGTTACGTTTATAATTAAACACTTATAAAAGCCCTTTAGTATATTTATGTGTCTCACAGTTCAGGTTCAATATAAGATTTCATTTATAAAAGGGATGGTACTGCTTCCACAACCTCTCCACCGCCAGATAAATTGTGTAGTCATTAAGTCGTGTCCTGCTCTTTGCAACTCTTTGTAGCCCGCCAGGCTCCTCTGTCTATGGGATTTCCCAGGCAAGAATACTGGAGTGTGTTGATTGCCATTTTCTTCGCCAGGGGATCTTCTCGACTCAGGGATCGAACCCAGGTCTTCTGCTTGGCAGGTGGACTCTTTACTACTGAACCACCAGGGAAGCCCCCACCAAATAAATAAATTGCTAAAATGTAACTGCAAATATAGTAACACTGAAAGTCACAAGATATGCTCATCCTTAGGTCTCTGACAGGTCTGTATCAGGCAACTTAGTTAACTTCTTGGAGTCTAGTTTTCTCTGGAAAATGTTGATCCTTTCTACTTGCCTTGCTGGTTGCTGCATAGCTGGAGAGAGGTAATGTGTGTTAAAGTACTTCGTAAACCATAAAGTACAACTACAAATGTAAGAAGGACAAGCCTATGTGTTTTCCCTATTCCTAGAGTAGGACCTTTGTATGTTGTGGGAATATATATCAATACATACTGAGTAATTTTGGTTAGTCTTCACTTTTCTGTCTTATCTAATTATTGCCTACAAATGAGAGGTAACAACATTATGCTTTTAATTAGGGTGAGCAACTAATTTTTACTTGCATATTTATATTTGTATTCTACCCCTCCCTTTCCTTAAATAATAATCTAATGTGTTTCTGGCATTTCAAATAAAAAAATTGCCTTTTGGACACTTCGGCAGATGAGGGAAATTGGTATTTGATTTGAAAAGACTTAAGAGTTAAGGAAGATTGTGCTTACTAGAATTTGGGGCAAATCTAGGGTAAAGCAAAGAAAGTTTAACTTTTAATTTAGGAGAAGAGCTAGGGAAATAAAATGCTTTAACCCTTTTCTCCCCATGTCTTCATCCTCTTTTTCCCCTTTGAACGGGTTGGATTATAACTTATGTTTGTTTAGACCTTGGCTTCCCTAGTAGCTCAGTTGTTAAAGAATCCACCTGCAATGCAGGAGACCCTGGTTCAATTCCTAGGTCAGGAAGATCCCCTGGAGAAGGGATAAGCTACCCACTCCAGAATTCTTGCACTTCCTTTGTGGCTCAGCTGCTAAAGAATCTGCCTGCAATGCAGGAGACCTGGGTTCGATCCCTGGGCTGGAAAGATCCCCTGGAGAAGGGAAAGTATTCTGGGAAAGTATCCAGTATTCTGGCCTGGATAATTCCATGGACTATATAGTCCATGGGGTGGCAAAGAGTTGGTCACAACTGAGAGACTTTCACTTTTCACAATTTTTACAATGCTTTCACATTATCAGTTGGTTTTCACAAACTGAGAAAATTTAAGAGGAATGGACTCTGTCATGCAACTAATATGAAGTCCACTTAATTTTTAATATACCTCTGTAATGAAACTACGTTCGAATTGTCTCCTGCAGTATTGATGCTATCAGGGAACATCCATCCCCACTCTGCCAGCTTTAGCATCTGTGGAATGCTTATAGGTCCTAAAATTCTCCAGGTAATAATAGTCAGAAATTTGACTTTTAGTCACTCTTTGATGCGTGACAGCAGGTCAACTGGAGGGGAAGGAGAAAAGTTAGTTGGCTATTTTTATTATCTCTTTGACTGTTCTTGAATGATATAAAGCAGCAAATCTCAGATACAATCTTCAGACCTTGGGAGTGTCCAAAACCATTTCAGAGGATCTGGGAAGTCAAAATGATTTTTATGATCGTGTGTGTGTGTGCGTGCCCATGTGCGTGCATGTGTATGCTCAGTTGATGGGTCATTTCTGACTCTGTGGCCCCATGGACTGTAACCCATCAGACTCTTCTGTCCATGGGATTTTCCAGGCAAGAATACTGGAGCAGGTTGCCATTTCCTACTCCAGCAGATCTTCCCAACCCAGGGACTGAACATGTCTGTTGCATCTTCTGCGTTGGCAGGTGGATTATTTGCCACTAGAACCACCTGGGAGACCCTTTTATGATCATACAAGACTTTATAGCTTTTTTCACTATGCAAAAGCAATGGATGTAAAACTGTACTGGCCCCTTAGAATAAGTAAAGGTAGTGGCACCAAACAGTAATCACTGTTAAATTTTGTTAAATCCTGATCCTTGAGTGAGGAGAAGTATACTTTGTGTTTCTACTGCACAGCAGTCTGGTTGTCTCTAGGGAAAGGATTTGTGTAGTTGTTTCAGTTGCAGGCTAAACTAGCCACTTTTAAAATGAACCCCATTTTTACTTAACACCTGTCAGGCTGAGTTTAGTTTTTCAAAATCATGCATGGGTAAAAGATCCATTCAAAGTATAAGATAGACAAATGAATTTTAATATAGGAAGTTAAGTTTACTGATTGGGGTGAGGAATCCACATTGCAGCTAACCTTTCAGAAGTTCTGCTTGTCGAGTTTTGGTGTAGTATCAAAGCAGAACATTCACAATTATCTTTTGCATCATCCAACTACATATCTGTGTGAGACAAGATTTTCCTTACATACCTTCAATCAAAACCTATCAACAGATTGAATCTAGAAGAGAGATGAAATCTAGCTGTCTTACATTAAATAGACATTGAAGAGATTTGCAAAATTGTTTTCTAAGGTGTTTTTAAAAGTGTGGAGTAGTTGCAAGACCAAAACATTTGAGAACTGCTGAGTCAGTTGCTGGCAGCAACATATGATGTGTATGCATGTAATTCTCTGGAGTGACTATGGGGGAAATAAAAGGCTAATACCACTGTCAGAAAGCATAGATAAACCCAGCCCCGCCGTCTCTGTTCTATGTGGGACTCACTTCCAGATGCTGCCTAGCACCTGTCAGTGACACACTAGAAGCTTCTCTAGTACCACAGTACAGATGGTCCTTGATTGAGGATGGTTCAGTACAGTTTTTGTGGTGCAAAGGTGATTGGAAAAAACTGGGAAAGATTGAATGCAGATGGAGAAGGGAGTGGCAGAGGATGAGAAGGTTAGATAACATACTGACTCAATGGGCATGAATCTGAGCAAACTCCTTGAGATAGTGGAGGACAGAGGAGTCTGGAGTCACAAAGAGTTGGATAGGACTTAGCAACTGAACAGCAACAAAATGTGATAGACTTTCAGTAGAAACTGTATCTTTGAATTTTGAGCTTTGATCTTTTCTGGAGATAGCCATATGTGCTATGATGCACTGAGTGGAGTTCCAGGTCTGCCATGCGATCATAAATTAACGAACTCACTTACTGTGCAACCTTTTCAGACCCATACAGCCATTCTGTTTTTCACCTGCAGTACAGTGTCCGATAAATTACATAAGATATTTAATGCTGCTGCTAAGTCACTTCAGTCGTGTCCAACTCTATGCGACCCCATAGACGACAGCCCCCCAGGCTCCTCCATCCCTGGGATTCTCCAGGCAAGAACACTGGAGTGGGTTGCCATTTCCTTCTCCAATGCATGAAAGTGAAAAGGGAAAGTGAAGTCGCTCAGTCTTGTCCGACCCTCAGCGACCCCGTGGAGTGCAGCCTTCCAGGCTCCTCCGTCCATGGGATTTTCCAGGCAAGAGTACTGGAGTGGGGTGCCATTGAATACTTTATTATAAAACAGGCTTTGTGTTAGCTGATTTTGCCCAACTGTAGACTCAGATGATTGTTCTAAGCAGCTTGAAGGTAGGCTAGGTATATTAAATGCATTTTTGACTTACGATATTTTTCAACTTGCAGTGAGTTTATTGGGGTGTATCCCAATAAGTGGAGTAAAAGCTTAGACTAGCTAGAGATGATCTTTCTCTAAGTTTTGTGAGCATCCTTTTACCTGGTAGAAATCAAAGATGGACAAAAACAAAGTTCTTTGGCTCTAAAGGAATGTTCTCCTTAGTACTTACTATGCAACGACCAAAGAATGGTCAGATCCAAAGATTATGGCCATTGTGCTCTAATTGGTCAGTTTTTGGCTGGAGAGGAAATAAAGGCCCTAAGTAACAAGGTTAGCCTACTTTTCTTGAAAGCCGAGAAGTGTGGGAGAAGCAATACAGAAGAAGGGAAAAGAATCAGAAGAAAGATGTGTATCAGTGTAGACAACTGATAACTAGATTGCTTCAATAAAGAAAAAGAAAACCACTATGGTAAATAGGAGATAGGACAGCTCTAAATGTGAAAGTCCCTAAATATTGCAGCCCGCTAAGGTATAGTGCATTTTCTGTTTAGGTGGGTGTGGGTGTGTGGTTGGGGAGTTGGTTTACACTGTACACAAAGCTATGGCGGCTGTAATTCAGCGTGGTCTTGAAGACATGGGCATAAGGATCTACCTGATTAGATCTGGTAAGACCTACAAATGATTACCAGTAGCTGACCTGTCCGTTCTAGACATCACTGTGGTGGGAGTAGGGATAGAAGGAGGAGGTGGAATTCATAACACACAATACATACATTGCCAAACCAAGACAGTTAGTCCTGTGTTGCATAGCAGTCACCTTAAATCTATAAGCAGCTGCACTATAAACTATTTGAAAATATCTGTCCTGTCCCATCTAAGGGTTTCCCTGGTGGCACAGTGGTAAAGAATCTGCCTGCCAGTACAGGAGACGTGAGTTCAATCCCTGGGTTGGGAAGATGCCCAGGAGTAGGAAATGGCAACCCACTCCACTCTTCTTGCCTGGAGAATTCCATGGACAGAGGAGCCTGGCGGGCTACAGTCCATAGGTTACAAAGAATGGAACACAGCTGAGCAGCTGGGCACACACACACACACACACCATCTAAACCTACAATTAACATGTAGAATTTCTATTTGTTGCTCAAAAGTTTTCTTCAAAACTCTTGTAACATCTCCAAAAAGGCTTTCCTAATTTTCAAACTCTTTTTTTTTCTCCTATGGTCTGGACTGCCATGCTACTGAAGTATACTGCATTTGTTGTATTTTGCATGTGTATATATATATTACATATATATACATCTTTCCTCTACTGGGTTGCCTCTTATTTGTGATCTAGTTATTGGAAAGCTTGTTTTTAGCAAATATTGGCAGTACATTTATATTGGATACAGTGTAATCCAAGAAAATGACAATTATTTTTCTCATTTTCCAGGATATGTCTATTCTTTATAGCCATACTTTGCCCTCTTTATTAATAAGGTTTATCTGAACACTTTTAGAATTTTAATAACAAAAGTTGAAATTTTCTATTTGTTGCTCAAATTTTCTATTTGTTGCTCAAAAGTTTTCCTCAAAACTCTTGTGACATCTCCACTTTGAGAAGGTGTGACCATGGTCATTTTTCTGACCATGAGAATGTTTCTATTGAATATCATATCCCTTTTTGGAGGGAGTCAGAATGTTAATTCACTAAGAGGATCAGGACACAGCCCTTAGGGACTGGTCCTTCTCAGAAATGTGAAATGGTGATTGCTTTAATGGGGATACATCCTGCACCTCCTGGAGTCAGCTAGAGCTCTCTCAGAGAAGGCTATTTTAGAGGTATGATCTTAAAACCTCAAGCTTCACAGCAAGTCTCCTCCGGGGGTTTGTTTCACCAGATAATTCTGGCTAAGCCTTTTCCTCTCCTACCACCCTCCCCACCACGAATCTTTTACTTTGGGATATTCCAGAGTTGGCTGTGATCTCTTCAGCCAGCAGGCATTCCCTTGGCAACTGTGAACCAGAGACTTGTTGTTGGCCTGGACTACCCTTTAGCTAGCCTTTGCTGTTTAGATCCTCCCAGAAGTCATTTGTTGGTCTATGGACCAGAATATTGACTGCCACTTAAGGAGCACATGAATATTACAGGTTATTCAACAGTGGGTTGAAACACCTTGAATTTTGCTGCCTAAAGTTAGTAAGGAATGACAGGCATTTTGCCTATGTTTCACAAAAAATGTATCGAACATATCCTGTGTATAACAAGTATGGCCATAAAACTGGCCGACTAGGGCCATATTATTTCTTGTAACAGGGATTTCTTAAAGTATAGCTTTGAGCTACTGGTACTAGAGGTATATGTTCTCATTTCTAGATTTATGTTTTATTTTCGCATCTTCCTATGTTGCAAAGATGGAACTTGGCACTTAAATGAAATCTGTTTCTTTATATGCAGAATTTAAAAGGTCAAATTTACCTCACTGGGAACTAAAACGGGATTTTGTGGAAGATTATGATAATTATCTAAGAGTGTAACTCTTAGTTTTGAAATGTATTTTATAATATCAACAACAATAATAGCTTCTATTGAATTATCACATATGTGCAATGGACGTGCTAAGTATTTAAGCCCTACATGTGTATTACAATTAATTGTCACAACAAACCCATAAAGAATTATTATTCATACTTTATGGATGAAGAAACTGGAACTCAAAAAACCTCGGTTACTTGCTTAAGGTGATAGTACCAATAAGAGGCAGGCTCAGGATTTGAAACCAGTCTGACTCCAAAGCCTGGCTTTTATACACCTATAAACCCTGCATTCCTTTATCCTCCACATGTTTTCCTTATCTACAAGACTCAGAAAATGTAAAAATTAACAAAACTTAATAGGACTTGGTTACTAAGAGATTACTAGGAGTGATTTCAAGTTTGGATATTTTCTACTATTTTAATTTTACATGAAAAATGTAAATTTTTCTCTCTATAAGGTTAAATTGAGGTCAAACAGTTTTGACCTATCTAGTTTGCTATTTTGTCTATGTAAATCTGTTGTTAATCATGTGACCATTCTTTCCTAATCCCAGGATATATTTTTCCTAATTTCCTAGCAAACTTTGACCCACTCCTTTTGCCAACCAGCCATTCATTAGTTCACTAATACTGATTCATTCAATACTGCTATGATGTCTGTGACAAAAGATGCTGTCTAGGAACATTTTGAGCTTAAGTATTGTATCTCTTAAAGAGGACCTCTAAGAAACAGTCTCACTTTTTGGTAAACTTTTTGCAGTAAAGAGTTAATTTACAGACATAAGAAGTAGCATGAACGTTTATTCCTGCTATTCATTTCAGCTTTCTGTGTTAAGGAAGAAATGATGATTATAAAAAAGCAAAGAAACCCTGGGACTTTATTCTTCCCCTGCCAGTATCCCTACAATACTGTGTCTCCAGAAGAATTTTTTAGTCTTACAAAGCGTTTATGTTAGGGAGGGGGGTATGTGGGAAGATGTGGTTTTGCTATTTCTTAGTTGAAACTCTCAGAATTTTCCATAGAAACACAGTAAGTTATCTAATTTAGTTCCAGAGGACTGTTAATATAACTAGTGTATTCAATAGGCTTTTACTATTTAGACAAGAAACCTAACCACTAGAGGTAACATCATTTCCAGGGAAAAACATACATTGTGAAATCTAAGTAACTGCTTCACAGGAGCTATCTTTCCTAATTTGTGTGCTTAACACCAAGAAGGTTAATGATTTAGTATGTTGACTCTGAGGATATTTTTGGCTGTTGGTTGTTGTGTCTCATAAGAAAGCTGTGTTAATGCAGTTTTATCCAGCATTCAAGTAAGAGTTGATGGGAGGGATAAAAATTGGGTGATGATCATCAGAGTGTTGAGATAACCAAGGGCCACCATCAAGCTTGCTCATCTTTGCTCACTTTGTACTCAGTCAGACTGGCCCAGAATGGTTCCTTACAAGCTGTGTGGCATATGCTGGCATATGGTAAGGCATATCACTACCTGCTGCTGCTGCTAAGTCGCTTCAGTCGTGTCCAACTCTGTGCGGTCCCATAGACGACAGCCCACCAGACTCCCCCGTCCCTGGGATTCTCCAGGCAAGAACACTGGAGTGGGTTGCCATTTCCTCCTCCAGTGCATGAAAGTGAAAAGTGAAAGTGAAGTTGTCCGACCCTCAGCGACCCCATGGAGTGCAGCCTTCCAGGCTCCTCCGTTCATGGGATTTTCCAGGCAAGAGTACTGGAGTGGGGTGCCATTGCCTTCTATCACTACCTGCTGATGTCTTTAAAGTAATATAAATGAAACAAATAATTTTAACTCCCAAGAAAGTTTCCTTTTTATTTGCAATTAGGAATTTAATATGTATGTCCTAATTCTTTTGGTGTAAACAAATAAAACAAATTATGCCAGCAAATTTACTCCGCTCAGAAAGAATTAAAACAAAAAATCATGTAAGCTATAGGTATCTTAGCACTAAACTCCAAGTAGTGTTCAAATTCTTTTATCAAAGCTTTTTTGTTTAATATATTACTTGAAATTAATGAATTCTCAGCTGAAGGGTGGAATCCTATTATAGGATTGTGTTATAGTTTTTTTAAAAAATATGACAATATATTAATAATCTTGTGAGATATTAGTTATTGTATATTGTACAGCTATTAAAATGACTACAGGGTCCTGGTTCTAATATTCTTTATGCAAAATACATTGATTATTGAGTACTCAAAGTTAACATGAACTTATAAACATTTTTTTGACTATGCAAGAGAACTATTTGTATTCATTGCCCTTAAAATGAGGGAAAATATTTATTTTGGCAAATAAGAATGTAGAAACGGTTGTCCTTTTTTGGTAAAAATGTATGGATTGCCATTTTACACTTATTCTAGGTCTCACTGATATTACTCTTTAATGGCTTCCATATTCTTAAGCAGGCAAGATATATAAAAGCTGTAAACATTTAGAAACCATTCACATACTATGTGAATATCTTTCATGTATTTGTTCGTTCAAAAGACACTAAGTGTCCTTGCCTGTTAGACACAGAAAAAGCACAAAAGGAGGACATGAGGGTTCTTGCCTAAGCAGTGTGATCATTTGCGTCATACCTCTGGATCTCACAAAGAGATCCTCAAGATTATGCCCCTTACTTGGCAGATAGTATAGATCAGGGTTTGGCAACTTTTTACAAAGAGGTGGGTAGTAAGCATTGGAGGCTTGCTGGTCTAGAGTAAGGCCTACATAGCTCTCTTTTTGACACCTACTCAGATCTGCCTCGGTACTGTGAAACCAGCCATAGACGTGACTGAGAATGAATGGATGTGACTTTATTCCAATACAGCTTTATTTAGGGGTCTTGAAATTTTAATTTTATATAATTTTGACATCATAAACATTCTTTTGATTTTTTTTTCCAATTATTTACAAATATAAACCCCATGCTTAGCACTCAAGCAGTAGCAAGGGAAAGGGGGCTTCTCTGATAGCTCAGTTGGTAAAGAATCCCCCTGCAATGCAGGAGACTCCAGTTTGATTCCTGGGTCTGAAGATCCACTGGAGAAGGGATAAGGCTACCCAGTCCAGTATTCTTGGGCTTCCCTTTTGGCTCAGCTGATAAAGAATCCACCTGCAATGCAGGAGACCTGGGTTCAATCTCTGGGTTTGGAAGAACCCCTGGAGAAGGGAAAGGCTACCTGCTCCAGTATTCTGACCTGGAGAATTTCATGGACTGTACAATCCATGGGGTCAGAAAGAGTCGGACATGACTGAGTGACTTTCACTTCACACATAGTAGCAAAACAGATGGCAGACCAGATTTAGGCAGCAGTTAGGAGTTTGCTGACCTCTTGGTATAGAATCAGTACACGGAATTTTTGCATCACCTCAGTTAGGTGACCTTTCTGAATTGTGCATTGCTTATTATTAAAATATCGATAGTAATAGGACCTATTAAAATATATTTTTATGTAATTCTATCTACTTTCACTGGTATACAAAATTAGTCAGAAGCCAACTATGTAATCAGCACTACCATTTGTAAAAACATGTAACTGGGATGACCTGCCTATTTAGTACCTGGAAAGATAGCATGTAATTTGGATGGATCCACATCTGTAGATACTGAATATACTTGAAAGCATATTTGTCAGGTCAGTTGGCATCTGTCAACAGTGCTGTGTACCTCTTTTAAAGTTCTCATGCTTTGTTTGAATTCAGTGCAAGTGCCATTATATATTACAAAGGCTAACATCTTAATTGAAGGTACATTTCAAGATTTTTCCAAAATCTAATATGAGTTGTTTGGATTGATATGTATAATCATGATGTTGTGATCACTAATCTAGAGCCAGACGTCTTGGAATGTGAAGTCAAGTGGGCCTTAGAAAGCCTCACTACGAACAAAGCTAGTGGACGTGATGGAATTCCAGTTGAGCTGTTTTAAATTCTGAAAGATGATTCTGTCAAAGTGCTGCACTCAATATGCCAGCTAATTTGGAAAACTCAGCAGTGGCCACAGGACTGGAAAAGGTCAGTTTTCATTCCAATTCCAAAGAAAGGCAATGCCAAAGAATACTCAAACTACCGCACAATTGCACTCATCTCACATGCTAGTAAAGTAATGCTTAAAATTCTCCAAGCCAGACTTAAGCAATACGTGAACCGTGAACTCCCTGATGTTCAAGCTGGTTTTAGAAAAGGCAGAGGAACCAGATATCAAATTACCAACATCTGCTGGATCATGGAAAGCGCAAGAGAGTTCCAGAAAAACATCTATTTCTGCTTTATTGACTATGCCAAAGCCTTTGACTGTGTGGATCACAATAAACTGTGGAAAATTCTGAAAGAGATGGGAATACCAGACCACCTCACCTGCCTCTTGAGAAATCTGTATGCAGGTCAGGAAGCAACAGTTAGAACTGGACATGGAACAACAGACTGGTTCCAAATAGGAAAAGGAGTACATCAAGGCTGTATATTGTCACCCTGCTTATTTAACTTATATGCAGAGTACATCATGAAAAACGCTGGGTTGGAAGAAACACAAGCTGGAATCAAGATTGCCGGGAGAAATATCAATAACCTCAGATATGCAGATGATACCACCCTTATGGCAGAAAGTGAAGAAGAACTAAAAAGACTCTTGATGAAAGTGAAAGAGGAGAGTGAAAAAGTTGGCTTAAAGCTCAACATTCAGAAAACGAAGATCATGGCATCTGGTCCCATCGCTTCATGGGAAATAGATGGGGAAACAGTGGAAACAGTGTCAGACTTTATTTTTTGGGGCTCCAAAATCACTGTAGATGGTGACTGCAGCCATGAAATTAAAAGACGCTTACTCCTTGGAAGAAAAGTGATGACCAACCTAGATAGCATATTCAAAAGCACAGACATTACTTTGCCAACTAAGGTCCATCTAGTCAAGTTTATGGTTTTTCCTGTGGTCATGTATGGATGTGAGAGTTGGACTGTGAAGAAGGCAGAGCGCCGAAGAATTGATGCTTTTGAACTGTGGTGTTGGAGAAGACTCTTGAGAGTCCCTTGGACTGCAAGGAGATCCAACCAGTCCATTCTGAAGGAGATCAGCCCTGGGATTTCTTTGGAAGGAATGATGCTAAAGCTAAAGCTCCAGTACTTTGGCCACCTCATGCGAAGAGTTGACTCATTGGAAAAGACTCTGATGCTGGGAGGGATTGGGGGCAGGAGGAGAAGGGGACGACCAAGGATGAGATGGCTGGATGGCATCACTGACTCGATGGACATGAGTCTGAGTGAACTCCAGGAGATGGTGATGGACAGGGAGGCCTGGCGTGCTGCAATTCATGGGGTTGTAAAGAGTCGGACACGACTGAGCGACTTAACTGAACTGAACTGAATGCATAACTAATTAAGAATCTCTTTTTGTGCTGGTCAGAAAACCCATGTTAGGATCTCAGAGCTCTGTTACTCTTACTGTCTTTGAGGTGTCACATGAAAAGCATATATGGTAATTCCATAGATGTTCCTTATGACTACAAACTGGCAGTACAACTAGCACTGTAGTTTTTATAGTAAATAATTTTAAAGTGTTGAACTCTTTGTTTTATTCCATTAAAGTCCTAATTCTTTACCTACCTTCCACAAACATGCACATAGTGACACTCGAGAAATGTGTCATATAAGTGAAATAAACGCATGGTCCATAGCTGACAAGGGTTGGCATCTGAATGCAGTGATACCTGAATGTTGGTGTTGGAGGCTGTGTGAAGGGAGGACAATTCCATCAAAACAGATTCCTTCTGTAGTGAGGAGAAGTGATGACTGTCAATAATTTAAGCATGGAAAATCATTAGCTATTCAGAATACTTATTATGGAGATGAACTTAAAAAAATTTTCACACTGAGCATTTAATCAGTGAATATAATATGACACCATTTATCCAAGTCACACATTTTAGAAGCATCAATATATGATGTTTTCTGTGGTTGAGATCTACTGATACCCACAGCAATGACCCAGCCAGTGTCCTGGGCAAGATTCAAACCCTGGTCAGTCAATCAGAGCTTTCATTGAAATGATGATTGGTAGCTATGCATTTTAATAATGTGTCCTTCAAACTAGATCTGATAGAGAGTTCTCTTGACCAACCCTTGTTATGATTGCTTGGTTATGATTATATATGGGAGAATTAAATTACATAACCCATGTATTGATATGAAATGATCATTCTTATTCTTTTTTATCTTATGAAGTAATCCTGAATCTTATGCACTTGATTAAAAAAAAACAACAAATTTCCATAATGTCTAAGCAGCCATTAATGGAAAATATTTTACTTTTAATTGATGTTAAACTTCTGATGGTAAGTACATGTGTTTTTCTGTTTCTTCCTTTATTAATGGTCTGTATTAAAGATTCTGCAGGAAATGTATTTGCCACAATGGCGAATGGAAAGAACTGAAAATTAATGACTACCTGGATGATAGCTTCATTTAATTTCAGATATTTATAGAAGCCGTTTCTTACTGAGAAACTGAGGATCCTACCACCAGTGTGCTAGTAGGGTGTTGCGTCTTTTAGAGTGCCAGTAAAATTTGAATCTTATGTGGCAGTGTGCATTTAGTAACTTTAGCTTTTAACAAACCACTCTGTTGCCTTTCCTGAAAGGTACTCTGATGTCATAAAAAGGAAGTAATTTGTCCTCTAGAACTCCTGACTTCTTCATTACTTTTTTTGTTCAGTGACAGGTATGCTTTTCATGACCATAAAAAAAGGAGAGGAGTACATTGTTACTATAAAAAGGTCTTTTTTTTAAATTCTATCTTTATAGTCATTTTAATGCATTTTAGTGTTTATGGGTAATTAACTGACAGAGCTGTTGAGCACATGAAAACTAAAATATAAAGTGCTGTCCAAGGCATTATCAGAGATGGGTGAAGCATGTGGTACATTGAAGGATAACCAAAGTAACAACAAACCCAAACCTAGATTATCTCCTAAGTGCTGCTGCTGCTGCTAAGTTGCTGCAGTTGTGTCCAACTCTCTGTCCGACATAGACTGTGTCTGTGTCTGTCGTCTATGTCTGACCCCATGGATGGCAACCCACCAGGCTCCCCCATCCCTGGGATTCTCCAGGCAAGATCCCTGGAGTGGGTTGCCAACTATATAAACCCAGATGCCAGCAGTAACAGTGTCACAGAGGAACAAGTCCATTTTCATATTAATTGTGCCTGCCTCAGTGTCTCTGTCTATATCCATAATGTCTTTCATTACATTAAAATGAGACACAAAGAAAAAATATGTATATATAATGTGTTGTCAGTTATGGATCAATCAGTCCAAGATCAAAGATTTCTAAAATGAAGATGGAAATCAGTGGAAAAGCTACACTGGACTCACAGAAAGTCAATACACATACATTTTTCTGGAACCTATGTAATTGGCATAATTGGCTTGCAGTTATATCTAAGAAAAATTTACATTCAAGTACTAAGTTCCTCTGCATGATTTAATAGTAGATACTTGTTTTTCAAGGATTCACAGGGAACACAAGCTATTTATTGCTGGTCAGAGGTTTATTTTCCTGAATGTCACTGTAACCTCACAGCAGTTATCCAGCCACTAGATAGCAATTTTTAGGAATTAATATAGTCTTGATTGAATGAATAGCCTTTCCAAATTGCTGTGATTAACTGTTTTTCCCCAGGGACTGAAGATGTTCTATTTAAAATAGTTCATTTGGGGAAAGATTGAAGTATTTTATTAATAAGAAATAACAGTTCTTTAGTCTGAGAAGTTTGTTTAAGGTCTACAACAAAGGTTCTTAAAGGGTGATCTTGGAACCAGCAGTATCAGCATCACCTGGGACTTTTGTTAGAAATGCAGATTCTTGGACCCCATCCCAGACCTGCTGAATTAGAAATTCTGGAGGTGGGACCCATCACTCTGGATTTGAATAAGACCCTCGGGTGATCATGAAGCACTCTTGGACTGAAAATTGCTAGTCTAGGATTAATAACTAAATACTTCTGCAAATTAAAATTTATACATCCATTTTATGTTCAGTCTGTGTTATCAGTTATTTGAGAAATATCATAAAAGGAAGATATTGTTTCCAATTAAGTCAATACTAAATCTCTACTCTTTAGAGATAATAATGACAAGTACCAGCTCTAGAATCAGGAAGATTTCTTTTGCCTTTTTAAAAAATATAGATTTCAGACTTTTAGGTACAGTATGCTCTCACCTTGAGAAAAAAATATATCATTATATTGTTGCTAGATACTGAACTCTAAGAGAAAAAAGATGGATTTTTTAAACTTGTTTATGAATGAAATCAAGTGAAAATATCTCTTGAAATCCATCCTCTACATAAAAATAAGTGTTTTAGTGCTAACATTGGTAGATTCTGATGGGTTTTACCATCTTAGGTTACTTTTATTTCAAGGAAGATTGATGTTTTATTTTCATGGAAAATAAAATTATTTTGAATGCCTTTTCTTAAAGAGAAGGAGAAATGACTATATTTGTCTCCAAGACAGATTTAGAATAGGCACATTGTTAAAAATAATTTTGAGTCTCTTAGACAAGATTAAATATGTATATGAATTATGACTATTTTTTTTTTACTTGTAAACTGGTAGCTTACTCTTCAATTACAAATGGGATGTCTGGAAGCCTGAAAATTAAACTTAAGGAATTATACATGGGCCCTAGCTAGATGAAAAGAATAAAAAAGATTACCCTTTGAAAAGGAAAGATCATTTCAGTTAGTTACAGTTCTATCTAGGTAATGAATATAAGAAATCTTATTTTGCTATTTGGTTGCATCTAATTTTGAGGTAATGGAATTTTCCTCATACTTTCTCTGCTTTTAGTACTAAAATTTAACCTGTGTTGATCTTACTCAGGAAAAGTAATGGACCATATTAAATTGTCCCCTCCCACCCCACTCCCAAATTTCTCTATGTTGCCTGCCCAAGAAGCATTTTTACTGACTTAATTCTCAACCATGGAGAGCAATGCTTTTTTATTGACCACTTTTTTATCCTCCCTCTGTGAGGAAAGGACTAATATAGTACCTTAAATAGAATTGTCTCCATGGCAATGGCCAGTCAGCTTTTGACTCTGAGACTTATAAAAAAGGAAATTTTAAAAGGCATTTTCATGGTCTAAAATAGCAGTACAGCAAAAGTAAGGTATGAGAATATTTCCTGTCAGTTCTTGCATGACTGATTAAGCTAACATATCTTTTTTTCACATAGCACTTTTTGTCTGAATATTTCAAAATGCTATAGAACATTTCCTTCACCTAGTTAATGAGTGATAATCATTATCTTCAGATTAATAGAAAATTTGAGGAGCTCAGATCCAAGATTAGAATTGGGACCCTGAGAAAAAATACTTGCCTAGGACTGGCTGTAATTTTATTCTCATAAAGAATAAAAATAATGACTAAATTATGAGCCGTTCTTGATTATATTTAAACCAAATTATCTCTGGAACACTGGAAGCAATGACAAGATTAAAAACAAAAGTTTAACAAATTATGCAATTTTTTTTTCTAACCAGTTCCTACAATTTGGGATTTATGGGTTACTTCTCTTGTTAAAGACACCCTTGGCAACTTGCCGCCCTCTTTACCTCTTGTGTCCACACCACTGAAGAGGAAAAGCCCTATAGTTCTCACTGCTAGGCCACCTAGCCTTCAGGAAATGTTGGTCAGTGTGCTGTGTATTAGAGGCTAAGGAAAAAGACCAAATTATCCTTTGTAATCTTTTGTCCTTTACTATATTCATTTCCTCCTTGACTAAGCTTTATCTAACTGTGGGATTAATTTCCAGTTGAATCATCTCTTACAAGTTCAGTTCAGTCGCTCAGTCATGTCAGACTCTTTGCGACCCCATGGACTGCAGCATGCCAGGCTTCCTGATCCATCACCAACTCCCAGAATTTGCTCAAACTCGTGTCCATTGAGTCGTTGATGCCATCCAACCATCTCATCCTCTGTTGTCCCCTTCTCCTCCTGCCTTCAGTCTTTGCAAGCATCAGACTATCTTCCATTGAGTTGGTTCTTCGCATCTTCAGAGTATTCGAATTTCAGCATCAGTCCTTCCAAAGAATATTCAGGACTGATTTTCTTTAGGATTGCCTGCTTTGATCTCCTTGCAGTCCAAGGGACTCTCAAGAGTCTCCTCCAACACCAAAGTTAAAAAGTATCAATTCTTTGGCACTCACTCTTCTTTATGGTCCAACTCTCACATCCATACATAACTGCTGGAAAAACCATACCTTTGACTGTATGGATCTTTGTCAGCAAAGTAATGTTTCCACTTTTTAACATGCTGTTTAGGTTGGTTATAGCTTTTCTTCCAAGGAGCAAGCATCTTTTAATTTCAGTCACCATCTGCAGTGATTTTGGAGCCCAAGAAAATAAAGTCTGTCACATTTCCATGGTTTCCCCATCTCTTTGTCATGAAGTGATGGGACTGGAAGCCATGACCTTTGTTTTTTGAATGTTGAGTTTTAAGTCAGCTTTTTCACTCTCCTCTTTGACTTTCATCAAGAAGCTCTTTATTTCCTCTTCACTTTCTGCCACAAGGGTGGTGTCATCTGCATATCTGAGCTTGTTGACATTTCTCCCAGCAATCTTGATTCTACCTTGTGCTTCATCCAGTCTGGCATTTGACATGATGTCCTCCGCACATAAGTTAAACAAGCAGGGTAACAATATACAGCCTTGACATACTCCTTTCCCGATTTGGAATCAGTCTGTTGTTACATGTCCAGTTCTAACTGTTGCTACTTGACCTGCATACAGATTTCTCAGGAGGCAGGTCAGGTGGTCTGGTATTCCCATTTCAATGAAGCAGAAGTAGTTATTTTTCTGGAACTCTCTTGCTTTTTCAGTGATCCAACATTTGTTGGGAATTGCTCTCTGATTCCTCTGCCTTTTCTAAATTCAGCTTGAATATCTGGAAGTTCACCATTCACTTACTGTTGAAACCTGGCTTGGAGAATTTTGAGCATTGCTTTGCTAGCATATGAGATGAGTGCAGTTGTGCGGTAGTTGGAACATTCTTTGGCTTTGCCTTTGGGATTGAAATGAAAACTGACCTTTTCCAGTCCTGTGGTCATGGGTGTGTTTAAATTTGCTGGCATATTGAGTGCAGCACTTTCACAGAATCATGATTTAGGATTTGAAATAGCTTAGCTGGAATTCCATTACCTCCACTAGCTTTGTTTGTAGTGATGCATCCTAAGGCCCACTTGACTTTGCACTCCCAGATGTCTGGCTTTAGATGAGTGATCACACCATTGTGGTTATCTGGTCATAAGATCTTTTTTTGCATACAGGTTTCTTTTTTGTAAAATATCATCAGTAAATACTTAATACTCTGGTGTTATTATTAAGAAGGGAGTTGATTAAAATCTGTGGCATAAGTACCATGAAATACTGGACAACTCTTAGGATGGGTTGACATGAACTGATGTCCATAGTAGGTTACTGGGTGGAAAAGACCTTTTTAAATGATACTGTTTTTTTTTTTTTTAATTTTTTAAAAATGTAAAAAGATAATACAGAAGGATTGACTCCAAGTATTCATTCATAGTATTTCTGGGTAGTGGGGTTACTGAAGCTTATTTTACCATATCTTTCTCTTCATTACTTTTTGTTCCCTTTAACAATATGTATTTCATAAAAATATTAAGAGCTTGTAGCATTTTTAAATAATAGACTAGAACAAATTAAGGGAAGGATAGTGCAGAGAGCAAGTCCAAGAGAGATGGAAAATTGAAGATGCTTTCAGGTGAAAACAGAAGTTCATGGATTTAATAGATATCCATAGAAGCTAACGAAACTGATCACATGGACCACAACCTTGTCTAACTCAAGAAAACTATGAGCCATGCCGTGTAGGGCCACCCAAAATGGACAGGTCATGGTGGAGAGTTCTGACAAAATGTGGTCCACAGGAGAAGGGAATGGCAAACCACTTCAGTATTCTTGCCTTGAGAACTCCATAAACAGTATGAAAAGGCAAAAAGATAGGACACTGAAAGATGAACTCCCCAGGTGGGTAGGTGCCCAATATGCTACTGGAGATCAGTGGAGAAATAACTCCAGAAAGAATAAAGAGATGGAGCCAAAGCAAAAACAACACCCAGTTGTGGATGTGACTGGTGATGGAAGTAAAGTCCAGTGCTATAAAGAGCAATATTGCATAGGAACCTGAAATGTTAGGTCCATGAATCAAGGCAAGTTGGAAGTGATCAAGCAGGAGATGGCAAGAGTGAACTAAAATAGACTGGAATAGGTGAATTTAACTCAGATGACCATTGTATCTACTACTGTGGGCAAGAATCCCTTAGAAGAAATGGAGTAGCCGTCATAGTAAACAAGAGTCCAAAATGCAGTACTTGGATGCAATCTCAAAAATGACAGAATTATCTCTGTTCATTTCTAAGACAAACCATTCAGTATCAACAGTAATCCAAGTCTATGCCCTGACCAGTAATGCTGAAGAAGCTGAAATTGAACGGTTCTATGAAGACCTACAAGACCTTCTAGAACTAACACCCCCAAAAAGATGTCCTTTTCATTATAGGGGACTGGAATGCAAAAGTAGAAAGTCAAGAGATACCTGGGGTAACAGACAAATTAGGCCTTGGAGTACAAAACTAAACAGGTTGAAGGCTAACAGAGTTTTGCCCAGAGATTGCACTCTTCATAACAAACACCCTTTTCGAACAACCTAAGTGAAGAGTCTGCACGTGGACATCACCAGATGGTCAATACTGAAATCAGATTGATAATATTCTTTGCAGCCAAAGATGGAGAAGCTCTATATAGTCAGCAAAAACAAGGCTGGGAGCTGACTGTGGCTCAGATCATGAACTCCTTATTGTCAAATTCAGACTTAAATCATAGAAAGTAGGGAAAACCACTAGACCATTCAGGTATGACCTAAATAAAATACCTTGGAGAAGGCGATGGCAACGCACTCCAGTACTCTTGCCTGGAAAATCCCATGGATGGAGGAGTCTGGTTGACTGCAGTCCATGGGGTCGCTAAGAGTCGGACACGACTGAGCAACTTCACTTTCACTTTTCACTTTCATGCACTGGAGAAGGACATGGCAATCCACTCCAGTGTTCTTGCCTGGAGAATCCCAGGGATGGGGGCGCCTGGTGGGCTGCCGTCTATGGAGTCGCACAGAGTCGGACACGACTGAAAAGACTTAACAGCAGCAGCAGCAGCAAATACCTTACAATTATACAGTGAAAGTGACAAATAGAGTCAAGGGATTAGATCTGATAGACAGTGCCTGAAAAATTATGGACGGAGGTTCATGGCATTGTACAAGAGGCAGTGACCAAGACCATCCCCAAGAAGAAAATGCCAAAAGGCAAAATGGTTGTCTGAGGAGGCCTTACAAATAGCTGAAAAAAGAAGAGAAGCTGAAGGCAAGGAAAAGGAAAGATATACCCATTTGAATGCAGAGTCCCAAAGAATAGCAAGAAGAGGTAAGACAGCCTTCCTCAGTGATCAGTGCAAAGATATAGAGGAATATAATAGAATGGGAAAGACTAGAGATCTCTTCAAGAAAATTAGAGATACCAAGGGAACTTTTTGTGCGAAGATGGGCACAATAAAGGACAGAAATGGTATGGACCTCACAGAAGCAGAAGATATTAAGAAGAGGTGGCAAGAATACACAGAAGAACTATACAAAAAAAGATCTCCATGACCCAGATAACCATGATGGTGTGGTCACTCACCTAGAGTCAGACATCCTGGAATGCAAATTCAAGTGGGCTTTAGGAAGCATCACTGTGAACAAAGCTAGTTGTGGTGATCAAATTCCAGCTGAGCTATTTCAAATCCTAGAAGATGATACTGTGAAAGTGTTGCACTCAATATGCCAGCAAATTTGGAAAACTCAGCAGTGGCCACAGGACTGGAAAAGGTCAGTTTTCATCTCAATCCCAAAGAAAGGCAATGCCAAAGAGTGTGCAAACTACTGCACAATTGCACTCATCTCACACACTAGCACAGTGCTCAAAATTCTCCAAGCCAGGCTTCAACAGTATGTGAACCATGAATTTCCAGATGTTCAATGTGATTTTATTTTATTTTTTTTTTCACTTTATTATTTTTTTTTCCTTTTTTTTTTTTTTTATTAAATTTTAAAATCTTTAATTTTTACATGTGTTCCCAAACATGAAACCCCCTCCCACCTCCCTCCCCATAACATCTCTGTGGGTGATCCCCATGCACCAGCCCCAAGCATGCTGTATCCTGCGTCAGACATAGACTGGCGATTCAATTCTTACATGATAGTATACATGATAGAATGCCATTCTCCCAAATCATCCCGCCCTCTCCCTCTCTCTCTGAGTCCAAAAGTCCGTTATACACAGCTGTGTCTTTTTTCCTGTCTTGCATACAGGGTCGTCATTGCCATCTTTCTAAATTCCATATATATGTGTTAGTATACTGTATTGGTGTTTTTCTTTCTGGCTTGCTTCACTCTGTATAATCGGCTCCAGTTTCATCCATCTCATCAGAACTGATTCAAATGAATTCTTTTTAACAGCTGAGTAATACTCCATTGTGTACATGTACCAAAGCTTTCTTATCCATTCATCTGCTGATGGACATCTAGGTTGTGATTTTAGAAGAGGCAGAGGAACCAGAGTTCAAATTGCCAACATCCACTGAATCATCGAAAAAGCAAGAGAGTTCCAGAAAAACATCTTATGCTTTATTGACTACCCCAAAGACTTTGACTGTTTGGATCCAACAAACTGTGAAATATTCTTAAAGAGATGGGAATACCAGACCACCTGACCTGCCTTCTGAGAAATCTGTATGTAGATCAAGAAGCAACAGTTAGAACTGGACATGGAATAACAGACTGGTTCCAAATCAGGAAAGGAGTACGTCAAAGCTGTATATTGTCATCTTGCTTATTTAACTTATGTGCAGAGTACATCATGTGAAATGCCAGGCTGGATGAAGCAAAAGCTGGAATCTAGATTGCCAGGAGAAATATCAATAACCTCAGATATGCAGATGACACCACCCTTATGGCAGAAAGCGAAAAAGAACTAAAGAGCCTCTTGATGAAAGTGAAAGAGGAGAATGAATAAGCTGGCTTAAAACTCAAGATTCAGAAAACTAAGATCATGACATCCAGTCCCATTACTTCATGGCAAACAGATGGGGAAACAATGGAAACCGTGAGAGACTTTATTTTCTTAGGCTCCAAAATCACTGCAGATGGTGACTGAAATTAAAAGACACTTGCTCCTTGGAAGAAAAGCTGTGACCAACCTAAACAACATATTAAAAAGCAGAGACATTACTTTCCAACAAAAGTCTATCTAGCCAAGGCTGTGGTTTTTCCAGTGGTCATGTGTGGATGTGCAAGTTGGACTATAAAGAAAGCTGAGCACTGAAGAATTGATGCTTTTGAACTGTGGTGTTGGAGGAGACTCTTGAGAGTCCCTTGGACTACAGGGAGATCCAATGAGTCAATCCTAAAGGAAATAAGTCCTGAATGTTCATTGGAAGGTTCTTCACTGAAGTTGAAACTCCAATACTTTGGCCACCTGATGCAAAGAACTGACTCATTTGAAAAGACCCTGATGCAGGGAAATATTGAAGGTGGGAGGAGAAGTGGACAACAGAGGATGAGATGGTTTGATGGCATCACTGACTCGATGAACATGAATTTGTGTACACTCTGGGAGTTCCTGATGGACAGGGAAGCCTGTTGTGCTGCAGTCCATGGCATCCCAGAGTCAGATACAAATGAGCTACTGAACTAATAGATTGCTCAGGGAATAATAATGTGTGTAAGTGGCTCGTGTTGACTAAATGAGATGTACCACTTGAGAGTTGTGAGTTAAGTGTTTTTGCCACAAAATGAGGACTGCAGCCTGGGAGGCAGCATCTCAGATAACTGAGAGACTGCTCCAAAGTGGCAGTGGGGGAAAGTCTGTATATAAGGTTTTGGTGAAAGGGTAGTTCGATACCATGAAGCACTTATTTTACAAAAGGTTTTTTGTTAGTCATGAGGATCTGATGTCACCATGAAGAGTTTTAGTGCTTCTCTAGATCTGAGGAGATGCAAGGATTGAGATCATAAAATGTGTTCCTAAAAACATCCAACTATGTAAAGACCCGTCCCACCAGATTCCCTGGAACACAGAATGCCTCACTCCACCCTCATCTCCCTCAGGGGTTGTTGAAGGTCAACAGCTATAGCAGCATGGGGTCCAATCTCCATGGCAGATGGCAAATGCCTTTACAGTTCAGTCACTGACAATGCTCTTGGTAAGTGCCAATTTGTAGTTGACACTAACGAGTGCTCAGATATGTAGACACAGATATATACAATCTGGAAATGAATGACAGTATTGTAGCTATTTCTATACAGTATTCCTTTATGTTATGGCAGTCATTTCAGACTTTTCTTTATGTTGTTACTAATATTTAATCAGAAAATTACTTTTTCTCTTTAATTTAGAATTCAAAAGATAGCTACAACTGTATTCTGCTTTTGTATACTGTATGATAGATGAGACTTGTATAATTTTCAGAAATGTGTGAAATCTGTAATTTGAATATTATATATTCATCTAGAGGTGTTTTCAGTTAGGACCTGAAGATAAGAAAAGTTAATTAATTTGTGAAGTAATTTACAGCTTAATTAGTACTTATGTATTAATTTGATAGTATTTAATTAGTATTTATGTTTTAGGGCATTTGAAGAATACAAAAATATACAGAATATGAACTAGATTTTGGAGAACTTACTGTGTGGTTGGAAAGGAAGACCTTTACTAAATTATTATGAAAGCAGGTAAAAATAGAAAATAGGTATGCATTTGATTTTTTATAGATTTTCATAGATTATTATTTATCTTATTATTTATGAAGGCATGAATAAAGCTTCAGTTACCCAGATATGCTAGTGTATTACTTTTAAGGTAGAGTGATGTGATCTTGATGACTTTCTACATTTTTAATTATTTTAATTCTTGAAAGTGATCATCTCATTATAGAGTATAATCAATTATTTTGTAAATGAGTATTTCTCACTTAAGTAGCTTTATTTTCTAATTTTATTTTCCATTTTTAATTTGGTTATTTGTTGAGCAAAATACTGAACTAAGGGACTGCTGTGAGTCAGTAGCTTTCTAAATCCAATCTATTCTATAAATCTTTTCTTTAACTTAATGTTTAAACTCTTTGACTAGTTACACTGAACTTTGTGAACTCAGTGTTGCATAATTATAATAGCAAGCACATATATAATAGATGATATGACACTGTTTTAAGAGCTTGACAGGTATTAGCTCACATAGTATTTTTACTACCTGTTTCAATAGCCTCCTATTCATCCAGTTAGTGAGGAAGGGATTCCTAGCTTTAGGTCATGGGGATCACCAAAGAAACAACACTCAAAACTAGATAGATGAGATCAACAGCTTATTAGTTACATAAACCACAGCCCAGGGGAGGAAAACATTGCATGCCTTACAGGCCACATGGAGGTTGTATTCAGGAGTGAGCAATCAGGGACCGTGGGAGGGAGAGTTTGTAGTATCAAGAGAGTAAGGTACCTCCTGGTTCCTGTGGGAATCTGTGCATGTCTTGCTTGAGTAATTCCATGGGTTGGTAGGGAACTGAAACCTGCTACTCAGGGATCAGCAGGAATTGCACCTGGTCCATTTGATAAGAAGGATTATTTGGCTAAGAGACCTTATCTTCATGAGCAGAGTGAGAAGAACTTGCAAATTGGGCCATTTGAGGTCTTCCTGAAGACTTTTGAGTGTCCCTTGGACTACAAGGAGATCCAACCAGTCCATCCTAAAGGAAATCAGTTCTGAATATTCATTGGAAGCACTGATGCTGAAGCTGAAACTCCAGTACTTTGGCCACCTGATGCGAAGAACTGACTCATTGGAAAAGACCCTTGTGCTGGGAAAGATTGAAGGCAGGAGGAGAAGGGGATGACAGAGGATGAGATGGTTGGATGGCATCACCAACTTGATGGACAAGAGTTTGAGTAAGCTCTGGAAGTTGGTGATGGACAGGGAAGCCTAGCATGCTGCAGTCCATGAGGTCTCAAAGAGTTGGACATGACTAAGTGACAGAACTGAACTGATTTCATCATATGCCTAAGGAGCACATAATATTGAGCCTTAATTTTAGGCTTTACACCATACTACCCTATGAGGTAGGTAGAATTACTTACCCCATTTCATAGATGAGAAGACCAGGTATACAAGCTAACCTGCTTAACACTATGATGACCACACTTCCAACTATTCCTTATATATTTACTTTCCCTCAGTGTAGATAGAAATTCTCAATATCCAGAAATAAAAGGAAGGCATATAGAAATGCAGTGGGTCACCCCCATGTCTATCTTGTAAACAGAAATGAACTGCTTTCACGTTCGTTTGTTTACTAGTTGTCAAGGAGTTTTCATCTCTGTGTCATGATTTTTGTTTTTCTTTATAAATGTATAAACTCTGAAATTAAGTAAATATGTTTTAATTTCTTGATTGAGAGTTGCTGGACACAGTCATTATCAAGAGAGGTAATAGATTTTATTTTCTATTTCTAGGGCCTTTAAAGGAGAAGGCAATGGCACCCCACTCCAGTACTCTTGCCTGGAAAATCCCATGGACAGAGGAGCCTGGTGGGCTGCAGTCCATGGGGTGGCTAAGAGTTGGACACAACTGAGTGACTTCACTTTCACTTTTCACTTTTATGCCCTGGAGAAGGAAATGGCAACCCACTCCAGTGTTCTTGCCTGGAGAATCCCAGGGACGGTGGAGCCTGGTGGGCTGCCATCTATGGGGTCCCACAGATTCGGACAGGACTGAAATGACTTAGCAGCAGCAGCAGGGCCTTTAAAAGCAGAAGAAATATTGAGATTATTTGGATTTTATTCTGTCTAACATGAGAGGGAACAGTCACTGATCTAGTGTTTGTATGAGTAACTTAGCTATACTTCTTAAAAATAACTTTTGATCAATAGAAATTTTACTGGGTTACAACTTTGGAATTTGAAAATCCTATTTGTCATTATTTTTTTAAACTTTTTATTTTATATTGGAGTATAGCCGATTAACCACCCCACTCCAGTACTCTTGCCTGGAAAATCCCATGAACGGGAAGGCTGCAGTCCGTGGGGTCGCTGAGGGTCGGACTCGACTTCACTTTCACTTTCACTTTTCACTTTCATGCATTGGAGAAGGAAATGGCTACCCACTCCAGTGTTCTTGCCTGGAGAATCCCAGGGACGGGGGAGCCTGGTGGGCTGCCGTGTATGGGGTCGCACAGAGTCGGACATGACTGAAGTGACTTAGCAGCAGCAGCAGCATAGCCAATTAACAATGTTATGATAGTTTCAGGTAGATGGCAGCTGAGGGACTCAGCCATACACGTACATGTATCCATTCTCCCCCAAACGTGATTTGTCATTATTTTTTAACAAACATACTTTAACTATACAACAGGAAGTAGTTGATGGTTATCTGCGATTTATATCCTATTTTATCACGCTAATAATATCAGAATATCTCATTTTTCTGGATAAAATTGGATATATTTTTCTAGATTTGGTCTTCAAGTAATGCAAATCAAATTATAAACTACCTGAATTGACTCTAGTTTTGTTTTACTCTTTTTTGGTATGACCAAATCTTTAATATAAGGGAGATTCTGCTGCTGCTGCTAAGTCACATCAGTCGTGTCCGACTCTTAGTGACCCCATAGACTGCAGCCCACCAGGCTCCTCCGTCCATGGGATTTTCCAGGCAAGAGTACTGGAGTGGGGTGCCATTGACTTCTCCAGTAAGTAAGATAAGTATATATTTATAGAGTATTACTTATCAGGAACTGTCTGACAATCAAAAACAGAATTTGCACATTTGAATTTGTTCATTGCCTTCCCCTTGTCTGTGAACATTGTCAAATTAACTTTTTTAAAAAATAAAAACAATTTCAAATCTACTTATTAAATGGTATTGAGTCATGTGGTCCACAGGGATAGTAAACTTTTCTAGTCTTTTTGTCTTAATGAGAGTTGTGCCTCATTGATGTAGTGTCAGAGTGCAAAGTGCTATTAGTTCTACTGTAACACATCAATTTGTTCCAATTGATATATCAGGGAATAATTTGAGCATGATGGTGAATTTTGCATTTGCTTATGGGCAATTCCATCAGAGAGAAATGTTCAGTGAATTCAGAAAACCACACTCAGCTGACCTGAGCTGCCTAGGAATACCCTAAACACATATGTTGCTCAAACCTTCACCCTCCAGGTCTGGTGTCACAGCTTTCCATCCAATTTCAGATCATCCTCCTCCTTACTGCTTTGTAACTCCCAACCCACTTCCACAAACAACTGTCAGATCTTTTTCAAGGTAATGTGCCATATTTATTTTAATCCTTATGTCATTTTTAGCAATTTAACATGTATGAAACTTTTGATATCATTTTTTATTAGGTTCCTTTTTTAAAATGTAAAACTGATGCAGTTTTTTAAGTGTTGTGCCCTTAACTTCATTTTCCCTGTAAGCCGATAGTTTTATTGCATGATTTTGCACAGTTCAGTGAAATTTTTAGGGGCACATATATTGTGATGCAGCAGAATGACTGTAATTGAAAAGGTTACCCTCCCTTTTTTTTTCTTTCCAAATTACCCTTGGTTTTTAGTTAATTCATTGTAATACTGTGATTACTTTAGTAAATTTATTAATTATAGATGTTATAAATTGCATATAGACATTCAGTAGACTTTTTAAAATAATTGGACCATTGGAGATCACAGATGCCTTTAAAATATGTCACCTGTGAGGGGCCAAGAGGGAACTGTCATGAACCCATCAACCAAATTAAAGGCTAAAAGCATAATTTATTATTATAACATTATTAAAATATATGTTTGGGGTAAAAAGAAATTTAAAAATTATAAAAAATCATGATCTCTAGTACATTTGTTTTTATCCATCTGCATATATAATAAGCCTAGAAAACCATATTGGAAGGATAGAAATCACTATGTTAGCAGTAGTAGTAATTTCAGTATGATAAAATTATGAGGAACTTTTGTTTGCTCTCTGTATATTTTTTTCCATCATGAGTAAAAGTGATAATACGTTAAATCAAAGAAAGAAAAACTACAGAGGTGGGGAGAGCACACAAATATGGGGGGTATTGTACTAACAATAGTGTAATGTGTTTCTTCATGAGGCTCTAAAGGGGAACACGATCCATAATGGGGGAAATTAGTAACCCTTGCCAGGAATTCTATCCAAAACTTAAATATAGGGCTACTTTTCATTTTGTGCCCACTATATTCTTGACACATTACTAGACTTTTTTCCTTTGTACCTTATCTCATTTAATCCTCAGAACATATCTTATAAAGTTGAGATTCCATCCCCACTTGACCAAAGAATAAATCAAGGCTTGAAGAGATTATTTACCTGCTGCCTTGGGTGCTGCACTATTACCATTATAATGCATTACTTTTCCCCCTGAGGACAAGTGTATTTTTGAAACACTTGTTTGAAACTCATTGCCTTAAAATATTGTAAAACATATTATAAAAGAAATTGTTGGCTATCGGAAATTTAGCTGTCCTTTGATACCTTGAAATTGTTTAAAAATATTTGCCAACTAAATTCTACTCATTAGATAATCATATTTGTCTATTCAAATGTTATTGAAAATAATTGTATCCTCGTGGGCAAATGTCTTAGCTTCATTAAGTTCACTTCCACTCAAGCATAGTATAAAATCACCATTTGATTCTTGTTTAAATCCTCTAAAAGCTATCTTTGTGACTAGTTTATTGATTTAGACATATACTTTGTCATGTGAACTTAATCCTTAGATCTTGTAATCACTTATATAATTGTCGTGAAGAAACTTAAGTGTTGTTCCCACTTCTTGTACACTCCTCTTAGAGAAAAGATAGTTTGGAGCATGACTAAGAAAACTAAAATCCTTTGCTTTACAAAGTAAAATTACACTTCGAAGGGCTAACACTAAAAACTCATGAGGAAGGTCTGCAGCTTCAACCTTTACATTCATAGGCTTCTTTTTGGAACCTAGCTGCCATACTTGGAGGAAGCAAATGCCGCCCAAGTGGAGAGGAAGCAAGACACCTATTAGACAACCAGCACAGGTGCCAGCATTTGAGTGAGACATCTTGACCTGTCAGCCAACATGCTGATAGTTGTATACATGTTTGGCACAGCAATGGTTGTATGACTCTTCCTATTGAAGAGAAAGGGGCTTTCCAGGTGGCTCAGTGGTAAAGAATCTGCCAGCTAAGCAGGAGATGTGGGTTTGATCCCTGGGTCAGGAAGATCCCCTGGAGAAGGAAATGGCAAGCCACTCTAGTATTCTTGCCTGGGAAATCCCATGGACAGAGGAAACGGATGGGCTACAGTCCAAGGGGTTTCGAAGAGTTGGACATGACTTAGCAAATAAACAGCAGCAACAACATAGAAGAGAAAAGTCTTGTATCTTTTGGTGACTGTGTTCAAGGGAAGAAACAGCTGAAGACCTCTTAAGATTGTGTAAATTCTCTAAAAATACATTAGGGAAAATTAAAACCCATGAATATACACAGGCCTGTGCTGTGCTGTGCTGAATCGCTTAGTCATGTCTGACTCTCTGTGACCCCATAAACTGTAGTATGCTCCAGGCAAGAAGACTGGAGTGGCTTCCCATGTGCTTCGCCAGAGGATCTTCCCAACCCAGGGATCAAACCCAGGTCTCCTGCATTGCTGGCTGATTCTTTACCATCTGAGCCACTAGGGAAGCCCAAGAATACTGGAGTGGGTAGCTTATCCTTTATCCCTTCTTGCAGGGGACCTTAAGCCCCCACCCCTGGAACCAAACCAGGGTCTCCTGCATTGCAAGTGGATTCTTTACCAGCTGAGCTACCAGGGAAGCCCTATAAACAGGCCTAGTAATTCTTAATGCCAAAGCCAAAACTCTCTAACACGTGGTTAAGTAGAGTTCTATGAGAACAAATCAACAAATCCATGTATTATTTTGTGATGAATTTGAAAAATTATTTATGATATTTATAAGAGTATAAATCTTATGAGGATTACTTACAAGACTACTTTCATCATTCACACAAAGGAGTTTAACATGATCCCTTGATTTATTTGGCCAGAAAAAAAAAAAAAAAAAGAGAAGAAAACCTTTAAGCAACATGGATCCTGACAAGAAATGGATCTTTTTCTCTTTAGCTTCTTTAGAGTATGATCCAGTCTTACCTGGATCATTGAAAAGAATCTTAGATATACTTAAAAGTCATTCTGTTATAAAGATATATACATTATATAGTATATGTTTATAGGTTATCTTGGCTTTATAACATTTTACCAAAAACTCTTTCTCAGTTGATTGATAGACTATTAAAAAATGGTTACTTTTAAAACAATATTTGTTTTAAACTAGTGAAAGCAATGAGAAAGCAATTTTAAAGCAAATTGGTTTTCTTCTGAAAACTTTCTACCAGCTTTTAGAACCTGTCACCACATTGTGATTAACCAGAAAATGTTAATGCAAAAAGGCCCTTAGAGATCATCTGTATCATTTTTTGTTTTTCAAATGAGAAAATTGATGCCCCAGAAGCTGGTCAAGGTCTCTCAGTGCTTGAGAAGGGAAACGAACTCAAGGTTTTTTGTACTGTTTTCATTGTATCACCTTGCCTATACCATTCAGTTATATATCTGTTTATTATTGTTAGAAGTATACATGCCTAATTTCACCAGCTAGTTTGTAAGTTTCTCTTGGGTAGCTTTTTATACTTTGTATATTCCTAAAAGAGCTATTGCATAAACTGTTTAACAATAAACAGTTCAGTTAGTGCACATTGATTGGGTGGGTGGTTGATTTGAATATGTGTTTTTAACTTAGAATGCTTAGTGCAGTGTTCTAGTTCCCATTGAATATCATTTCAGTGCTTAAAAATTGATGATGCGTAAGTTATGTGAATGATTGTTATTTATTTCGAGGTAACTAGAAGACTGAACCCAGTCTGCTAATATTGACACCTTAAGTACAGGCCATCCTTAGTTAAAATAATTGAAGTTAGTTCAGACAGAATAAGAAAGGACAAAAAGTTGCATGGATAACGTCTGTATATAAGCCAGCTTGTAAAATGGGAGGAGCTATCAGGAGAATGACAAATTAAGGAAAGTCTTTTGATTATTAGAAAATGATTATTTTCACAGGTCTCAACTGTAGCATAGTTACAGCTCTTTGAAATGGCAGCCCACTCCAGTATTCTTGTCTGGAAAATCCCGTGGAGGGAGGAGCCTGGTAGGCTACAGTCAGTCCATGAGGTTGCAAAGAGTCGGACACAACTGAGTGACTTCACTTTCTTTTCCATCAGAAACTACACTATGAGAATTTTGTTACCAAAACAAATTCAAAACCTTGGATATTGTAAAATAATCCTATTCGTTTATAATATGTCTGTGTGTATGGCGTGTTTTTTGGGACAAGAATGAGTCCAGCATGCCAAGAAACAATTTTTAAGGTGGTGGTTGTCTAAAAATTATTGCTTGGTATCATTAAATGTGTAATAGACTCAGTAATATAAAAAAATTGTGATCAACATTTATTGAGCACCTGATTTGAATTAATTATTCAAGTTAATTAAGGTGGAACACTTCTTTCATAATCAAATTAGTGACAGAGAAGATAAAGATATGTAAGGATATGACAAGGTATCTGTATAAGTGAGAACCTGAAAAGAGACAATTTACAGGATTTGAATGACTCAGTATAGTGAATGTAGGAACTCAGTTGGGTCTTATGAGACAAATGAGCTGTAACATTGTAATAAATATGAAGAGGGGATGTGGTAATTCCACTTGGGGGTTCCAAGGATGAAGGAGCAGAAGTCCGGGACTCTTGGAGAGTGAGCAGATCAGTGTAGGTGAAGTGAAGTGTTCATGTCAGAAATGCTTGGAAAACAAATGTGGGAAAGCTCGATATGGGCCAGAATGTTGAAAATCTTCCTTTCTTGCTTCTACTGTATTTATGCCCTCCCATCCGCCACTGTAGCCGGGGATAAATCATAGCCCAGAATGGAGTAGTGATGAAGGAAATGGAAAGCATATTAGTGTTGCGGAGAGAAACTTTGTGAACAGGGAGTAAAGAACCTGACATGAAGTTGTTGTTAGATGTTAGGATGTTATTCATGATAGGAAATTTGGGACCTTAGATGCAGATTAAAAGAATGAAACTCTTGACTCTTGGCAGCAATTTCATCTCCCTGAACCTCATATCCTTCCACACACCTACCTCATAAACATATATCCCTGGATTAGAATCAACCTAAATCCAAGCTGCCTCAGTCTCTTGATTTCTTTAGTACCAGCTGGTGTCACCGTTGTGCATCATCCATTCATCCAGTGCCAAATTCTGTGATGCATCTTAGATGTCTCTCACTACCCTCATGGCCAGTCAATTCCATTTATTCTGTCTCCTAAGTAACTCTCAACCTAATTCCTTTTTTAATTTATACTACTTAGCTACGTCAAATCTTTTTCTAAGAGACTTGATTTCCTTCAGCCTCCCGCATCCCAGTCCATTTTCTAACTGATGTCAGAAATGCTTTCTCAAAAGACAGATATCCTTTTGATGTTGTATGTCATTTCTATGAAGTCGAAACTCTTTAGTGTGACATTCATGATATGACTCTTGCCTGTGTATCAATGTTAGTCCTTGAGACAGTTTCAGGAATTATGTAGAACCAGCATATAGTTCCCCAAATGTGTCATGTCTTTGTATTTTCTATTCCTTTTGCCTGGGATGTTGCACTCTCCCAGACCTGGCCATTCTTTTCTAGGTAACCTGGCAGATTTTTATTTCTTCCTAAAGAATTATACTATCTGGAGGGCAATTTTGCTTCATCCCCTTGCAGAATTAGGCTTTCCTATTCTGTTCAACTCTCACAGGTTTTGTAACTGCGCATCCAAATTTATTTACCTCATGTTTTCTTGAGGTCAGTGCCTATGCTTTATTTATCTTTACACTTCAATTTTTAGCCCAAGAACTTCCAGATAACAAATTTTAAAAAAGGAAAAAAAATCTGTTGGATGCATTAATAGTTCTTCTTTATAAAAGTTGCAATGTTTAATTTTAGTAAGGTTTAAAATATACTTGACACATTTTTTCTTCCAACTCGTAAAGTACTAAAATTTTATTGTAATAGATGCCATTTATTAAATGGCTATTTCATATCAGGGACTTTGCTATGCAGCTTTAACAAAAAAACTATAGTGAAAAATGTCCAACTACACAAAATCAAAAAGAACAGTGTAATGAGCCTCCAAAATCCATCATTAAATTCAGTATTGACAAGATTTTGCCACTCTTTATCAATCTTGCGAATTGAACATGGCTGAAGTGACCGAGCACGCATGTTGTTGTTATTGTTGCTGAAGTAATTTAACATTGTTTTCTTTCTACCCCTACATATGTCAGTAGGCATCTCTAAAATACACAGACACATTCTTGTTTAGCTACAATGCCAATGTCACACCTAACAAACTTAGCAGTTATTGCTTGAAATCATCAAATGCCTCATCTTATTCAATTTCCTCCCAATTGTTTAGTGTCTTTTTAGAGATAACTTTTTCTGAATTAGGTTCACCATTCGATTTGGTAGGTAGGTCTTTTAAGTCTCTCTTAGGAGTTGTTCCTCCAATTGCTTTTTTGTTTTTCAGGCCCTTAACTGGTTGTTATCAGCTGTCCTCTAGAATATTTCATAACCTGGATCATTTTCTATGCTTGTTGTCCTCATGTTGTCATTTAATTTGTTCCTCTAAACTTCTGTTTCCTATGAATTTGAAGTTGGGGCTAAAAGCTTGATTAAATGGGCTTCCCTTGTAGCTCAGCTGGTAAAGAATCCACCTGCAGTGCAGGAGACCTGGGTTTGATCCCTGGGTTGAGAAGATCCCCTGGAGAAGGGAAAGACTACCCGCTCCAGTATTCTGACCTGGACTGTATAGTCCATGGGGTTGCAAAGAGTCTGACATGACTGATCATGTTCAAATCATTTTTGTATATGGACATTTTCTTCATCCTATTTTATGGTTGTATTGATGAATTAGAGCCCTAGTAGTGCGACTGAGTGACTTCATTTTCACTTTTCACTTTCATGCATTGGAGAGTCAGACATGACTGAAGAAACTTAGCAGCAGCAGTAGCAGTGAGACTTATGGGTCAAAGGGCAGATGCGTATGTAATTTTTCTAGACATTGTCAAATCCCTATCCAGGAGGGTTGTTTAATTTTGCATTTCCACAGTTTTTGAGAATACCTGTTTCCCTGTATTATTGTCAAAAATATGTTGCCTACCTTGGATTTTTGCCAATCTGGTGTGTGAAATATTTGCTTTTCTTTTTATGAGTTGTTTCTTCTGTTAACTGCCCATTCCTTGTTCGTTTTTTGATTTGGTTGTTGGTTATTCCCTTTTAATTTTCAGGAGCTCCTAGTGTAATATATTAGCCATTGTGTGTTAAATTGCAAACATTTGCCTTCTGATTTTTATCATATTTTTGTACCATACAGAAAAAAAATTTTAAGTGTGTGTATGTATATGTGTAGTTGAATTATCAATTGTTTGTTGTTTCTGGATTTTGAGTCATAATTAGGGAAGTTCCATTTGTTGTCTATTTATGTGCTAATCAGTTCAGTTCAGTTCAGTCACTCAGTCGTGTCCGACTCTTTGCGACCCCATGAATCGCAGCACGCCAGGCCTCCCTGTCCATCACCAATTCCTGGAGTTCACTCAAACTCACATCCATTGAGTCAGTGATGCTATCCAGCCATCTCATCCTCTGCCGTCCCCTTTTCCTCCTGCCCCCAATCCCTCCCAGCATCAGAGTCTTTTCCAATGAGTCAACTCTTCGCATGAGGTGGCCAAAGTACTGGAGCTTCAGCTTTAGCATCCTTCCTTCCAGAGAAATCCCAGGACTGATCTCCTTCAGAATGGACTGGTTGGATCTCCTTGCAGTCCAAGGGACTCTCAAGAGTCTCCTCCAACACCACAGTTCAAAAGCATCAATTCTTCAGTGCTCAGCCTTCTTCACAGTCCAACTCTCACATCCATACATGACCACAGGAAAAACCATAGCCTTGACTAGACGGACCTTAGTCGGCAAAGTAATGTCTCTGCTTTTGAATATGCTATCTAGGTTGGTCATAACTTTTCTTCCAAGGAGTAAGCATCTTTTAATTTCATGGCTGTAGTCACCATCTGCAGTGATTTTGGAGCCCCCAAAAATAAAGTCTGACACTGTTTCCCCATCGATTTCCCATGAAGTGATGGGACCGGATGCCATCATCTTCGTTTTCTGAATGTGGAGCTTTAAGCCAACTTTTTCACTCTCCTCTTTCACTTTCATCAAGAGGCTTTTTAGTTCCTCTATACTTTCTGCTAATACAGCTCCTTTAAATATAGAACTATTATATTTTACTATACGGTAAGGCTAGCACCCCTCCTATGTTGCTTTTACAGGGTCTTCTTGATCATGCATGCTTAATTGTTTTATAATTAAGTTTATTTTACAAATAAAGAAATGAACACTTCCATAGAAGTTCCAGGGCCATGGCAGTATTGAGAAAAGTAAAAAAAGTAATAACTGTTCATAATGATTCCTTCATACCTTGTCTTCATATGAAAGTTAATTGTAGCAATGTTTTTGCAACTGAAACAGTTTCAGAAGGATACATAATTAGAAGGAAGAGAGGCAGAGTATATTGGAAACATTCATTTTAGTCAATGCTTCCCAAAGTGTGGCTGTGTAACTTTGGCTAAATGTTTAGCACAAAAAGCAGTGGCATTCTATTGACATAGTAGTCATTATTTTCTTCACTGCTCTGTAGTCACAGTAAAAAAAAAAAAAATGGTTTCACTGAAGAATATCCTTGATAAAACAGTAAAAATTAGGCATTTTATTAAATCTTGACCATGAAATGCTTAATCATTTTCAAAATGGGGAGTATATACATAAAGCTCTTCTTCATGCCAAAGTATGGTGGTTGTCTTGAGAAAACGCAGCTGTGTGACTGAGTTGTGAGCCAAACTAGTCTCTTTTTATTGAACATTACTTTATATGATAAAATGACTGATTGATAGTTATGGTTATTCAGATGGGTATTTGGCAGACATTTCTACAAAAATAAACAAAGTGAATCCATCACTTCCAGGAAAACAACCAATAGGATTTACTGCCAAAATAAAATCTGGACTTTGAGGAGGAAACAATTTTGGAAAACTGGTATCCTCTACTGTGAGCTTGTCCATTTCCCAAAGCTGAAAGATTTTTCTGATATTAACAGTGGTGACATTAACATATTTTATTGTAAGTGATATATTCAATGTATGAACATTTGGAAAGCCTGCAAAACTCAGTGATCCAATATTTTCCTTTTTTTTAAATATAAATTTATTTATTTTAATTGGAGGCTAATGACTACAATATTGTAGTTGTTTTGCCATACATTGACATGAATCCAACACAGGTGTACATGTGTTCTCCGTCCTGAATCCCCCTCCCACCTCCCTGATCCAATATTTTCTAAATGGCTAATAGTTAATAATACAAAATCACTCATGAGTAATCAATCTCATCAAAGTATAAGATAAACCAATGGATTTTAAATGTAACAAAGTAAGGCTATTATTGATATGGTTTCTGATTCCACATTCCAACAAATTTAAAAGCTACCATTTGTCAAGTCTTAATGTAGTATCATAGAATATCCAAAATTATCTTAAAAGGTTTATTAGAATACTTTTGTGAGGCTGAGTCTTCATGTTATAAAACATATAGAAACAGATTAAATGCAGAATTAGATGTAAGAATCCAATTGTCTCTAATTAGGCCAGATATTTGCACAAATGTTTAATTATGTTACTCTTCTCAGTAAAATTTTTGTTTTGATTTGGAAATTACAGTTTCAAAAAATTCATTTCTGTTAATATGTAATGGGTTTATTCTATTTTTGTTTTTAAATGAATTAAATATTTACATTTTTCTTTGATTTAATTTCTAATATAATAATTATTGATAGATATCACTCACATTGGGCTTCCCTGATGGCTCAGTGGTAAAGAATATACCTGCTAATGCAAGAAACACAGGTTTGATCCCTGGGTCAGGAAGATCCCCTGGAGAAAGAAATGGCAACCCACCTCCAGTATTCTTGCCTAGGAAATCCCATGGACAGAGCAGCCTGGCAGGCTACAGTTGATGGGGTTGCAAAAAAGTCAGACACAACTTAGCAACTAAAACAAAACAAGAAAAAAAAAAATCACATTAATAAAAGCTTTTGGGATCAATAATTTTTAGGAATATAAAGAGTTTCTAATATCAAAAAGTTTGTGAACCATCTATTTACATGAGCATAATGTCATGTTTTAATTTTGATTACAATGGGTTTTAAGTTTACCTGTATACATTAAAACACAGCTTTAATGTTTTTTCACAATTTCTCTAAGCTGAGCAAGTGACCTTTATTTTGTTAATCATTGTGTTTTGAAAAAACTGGAAACTATCATATCATTCTGTTTCATTAGAATAACTTAGAAGACTTTTTGATTTTGTTACAACCTGGGCAGTAGATGCTAAGTACAGAGGTTTGACTTAAAGCCTTACTTTTCTTTCATACATTCACAGCATATTTCTTTTTATTTCTCTAGAGACTATCAGCCATATACTGAGTAATATTAGAATGTTCTGTACTATTGTTCAGTCGTATCCAACTCTTTCCACGGTCCCAGAGACTGCAGCACACCAGGCTTCCCTGTCCTTCACCATCTCCCAGAGTTTGCTCAAATGATGCTGTGAAAGTGCTACACTCAATATGCCAGCAAATTTGGAAAACTCAGAGCAGTGGCCACAGGACTGGAAAAGGTCAGTTTTCATTCCAGTTCCAAAGAAGAACAATGCAAAAGAATGCTCAAACTACCGAACAATTGCACTCATCTCACATGCTGGTAAAGTAATGCTCAAAATTCTCCAAGCCAGGCTTCAGCAATACATGAACCATGCACTCCCTGATGTTCAAGCTGGTTTTAGAAAAGGCAGAGGAACCAGATATCAAATTGCCAACATCCGCTGGATCATGGAAAAAGCAAGAGAGTTTCAGAAAAACATCTATTTCTGCTTTATTGACTATGCCAAAGCCTTTGACTGTGTGGATCACAATAAAGTGTGGAAAATTCTGAAAGAGATGGGAATACCAGACCACGTGACCTGCCTCTTGAGAAATCTGTATGCAGGTCAGGAAGCAACAGTTAGAACTGGACATGGAACAACAGACTGGTTCCAAATAGGAAAAGGAGTACATCAAGGCTGTATATTGTCACCCTGCTTATTTAACTTATATGCAGAGTACATCATGAGAAATGCTGGACTGGATGAAAGACAAGCTGGAATCAAGATTGCCGGGAGAAATATCAATAACCTCAGATATGCAGATGACACCACCCTTATGGCAGAAAGTGAAGAGGACCTAAAAAGCCTCTTGATGAAAGTGAAAGAGGAGACTGAAAAAGTTGGCTTAAAGCTCAACATTCAGAAAACAAAGATCATGGATGGCATCTGGTCCCATCACTTCATGGGAAATAGATGGGGAAACGGTAGAAACAGTGTCAGACTTTATTTTTTGGGCTCCAGAATCACTGTAGATGGTGACTACAGCCATGAAATTAAAAGACGCTTACTCCTTGGAAGAAAAGTTATGACCAACCTAGATAGTATATTCAAAAGCAGAGACATTACTTTGCTGACTAAGGTCCGTCTAGTCAAGGCTATGGTTTTTCCTGTGGTCATGTATAGGTGTGAGAGTTGGACTGTGAAGAAGGCTGAGCGCTGAAGAATTGATGCTTTTGAACTGTGGTGTTGGAGAAGACTCTTGAGAGTCCCTTGGACTGCAAGGAGATCCAACCAGTCCATTCTGAAGGAGATCAGTCCTGGGATTTCTTTGGAAGGAATGATGCTAAAGCTGAAGCTCCAGTACTTTGGCCACCTCATGCGAAGAGTTGACTCATTGGAAAAGACTCTGATGCTGGGAGGGGTTGAGGGCAGGAGGAGAAGGGGATGACTGAGGATGAGATGGCTGGATGGCATCACTGACTCAATGGACGTGAGTCTGAGTGAACTCCAGGAGATGGTGATGGACAGGGAGGCCTGGCGTGCTGCAATTCATGGGGTCATGAAGAGTCAGACAAGAATGAGCAACTGAACTGAACTGAACTGAGTCAGTGATGCCATCCAACCATCTCATTTTCTGTTGTCCCCTTCTCAATCTGTTGCCCTCAATCTTTCCCAGCATCAGGGTCTTTTCCAATGAGTTGGCTCTTTGCATCAGGTAGTCAAAGTATTGGAGCTTCAGCATCAGTCCTTCCAATGAATATTCAGGGTTGATTTCCTTTAGGATGGACTGGTTTGATCTCTTTACTGTCCAAGGGACTCTTTAACTGTGATTGTTTCTAATAGGAGTCTTAATTTCAAAGTTCCCATTTTTTAATTTCTTTTTTCTAATTGGGACATAATTTTAATCGGTAAAACTTTCTAAAATTAAAGCCAAGTTTTTACTACTACACAATAGACAACATTAAAAATTGTATAAATGTAAAGCAGTTCTTAATACTTCATGGGGAGCTGGGGAGCAATTTTATAATTAGTGGTAGAAAAGTATATTATCTATATGTTATTAGGGAAGCATTGAGTTAAGTAGTTATTATGGACTTTGTCTCAAGTGCAGAGGTTTCTGTACCTGAGAGAAATCTCATTTTCGGGGTACTTAGCCCAAAGTTTTAATATATTCAACAAGTATATTTTGTCATTCTGCATTTCTAAAGAAAGTGTTTTAACACTTAAAAGATGATATAGGAGCCTTTGTTGCTCAAGATCAGTGTCAAGGCATGAAGTATCATTACTGATTTTTAAGAAGGTAGCACAAAGTACAGGAAATTACACATACTGCTTGTTTTAATAACACTAGATGATAAATAGAGAAAAGGGAATATTTGTCACATAGGGAACCCAGATGATACAAGGAAGGTCGTAGATTGATGTCTAGGACTGTGGTTATTAATTTGTTGGTATGACTCAATAAGAGTTCAGAGAACTGCCTCAAGTCCACAGGATACTCTTCCCCATTGAAGGAAGGAAAAGGGATGGAAGAGCATGTACCAGACTTCTGTCTCCTCAGTTCAACTCATCATATGCATGAGTCTATGATTTTCATGTTGCTGTACAGATACTGTGTTAGAAATTGATCTGCTGTTTAAGGTATTTATGGTCTGAAGAAAGTGATAAGATAATGTACACTTCAATAGCTCTAAGAGAGAGAAAAACTAAATAGAATTGTGCACCTTAAGGAGAATCATTTTAATTTCCAAGAAGAACTTGGGAGTTGGTGTGAGTGGAGGAAGACCAAAGGAGCTGGTGTTTGAGCTGGGTCTTAAAGGAAGAATAGGTAGTATTTCAATAGACATCAAAAAGGGAGGACAGCGCCTCAGGAAATACTGGTTCAAATGTCTAAATTCTGCACAACACAGAAAAGATCTGCCATGTTAGAATTCCCAAGTTTTCGTTAACAAGTGAATCTAACTTGATTTATGCTACTTAGAGGTGTATTACATGGAAAGTGGGAAAGTAGGTGCGCTCTTGGCTGCTTACCTCTGGATGGCACTGGACTTGAACTTGATTTTAGATGTAGTGTTTAAAGGAGTAGCTAATGTGGCCTTAATGTAAATCTCAAGTTTACCTGACACCATACTCCATACTAAAGTTGATGTACTCCAAAATGAACAAGGTACTGTCCCAGTCCACTCGCTCCTGACAGTTTACTAGGGGTAAGAAGGAGGTAGAGAAGCTGACAAATGCACTCCTTCTAGTGGAAATGTTTTGAGATTGGAAGTTAAAAGTCAATTAGTATGTGTTGTTGAAGAAAGCTGAAATTCATGCCTTTAGTTACAAGATCTTTTTTGCAGTGTTCCTCAAATGATCGTACCCAGCAGTAGAGCTCTTGCAGAAAGGGCTTGGTTGCTTTGGTTTTAAGAGCTCAGTTAAAAAGGGGAACCAAAGTCTCAGACCTTTAGAAGGCGACAGGATTCCCCACTTATGAAGGGTAATTTTCAGTGCTCTTTGGATCCTCAGCGAATATTTGCCACACCCTGTGTTCAGGGCTGGGCTCCTGATGCTCCTGGGGTCCCTATACCACTCAGGCTCCAAGGACTAGAGGAGATGTGTAATTTGCAAGATTCTTGCCTCTGATGGTATTACAATTTTCTACTTCCCAGTTTATCACTAAATGACCTTAGGTCTCAGTTACTTATTATAATACATATTTTAATTGTTTTGATGGTCGATTCATATTGTAATCTAGAGTAAGAGAACTAATAATTTTATAATCTTTTAGGCCATTTTGGAATAGTGGAAAATAATGTATATTCAGGTAATGGCAGACATTTAAATATGAGTTTACTATAAAATTACACACCTATGACAATCTAATTTAAAACCCATGCTTTTCTTATTTAGGGATAGAGAGTTTTTAGAACATCTCTGTGTTCCTTTCCATTTGTCCATTCCTTCTGAAATGTGTAATGTCATCAATTTCTATATTTGATGTAATTGCCTGTAATTGTCTGCCAAGAAATAAGATGACATCAGTATTATTTCAAAGCATTGAGCCACCTGCCCATCTCTGTCCTTTTTGCAGTGGTTTCTGCCAAAATGGAACATCTAGAAAGGAGAGGAGAGTCAGCAACTGTAATTTACTGTTTGTATTGATAATTTCAGTTACTTTTCTTACAGTCACACTTAAAATGTTTGTTTGAGCGTGCTTTTTATATTTAAGATATTTTGTCATTGCAGTGTGTTAAATTTTTTTTGAAGCTATTAAATTATCTTCTAAGGATGCCCTTAAAAATCTTCAGAAATTGAGGGATTAGTATGTTCAGTGGAATCAAAAATTTCTGCTTTGCCAGAATTGTTTATATGTTAAACACATTTTTTAACCTCTTCAAGTGTCTGTATGTAAAGTTAATTACACACATTACTCTCAGTAATATTATCTCCTATAGAGATTATATCTCTCCTATAGATATAAATTCAAGAATGGATAGAATTTGTATGTTTTTCTTTTATATTTTAATGGATAGAATTTGTATGTTTTTCTTTTACATTTTAATGGATAGAATTTGTGGGTTTTTTTTGTTTTTTTTTTGCTTTTCCATTTTTTAATGAAATAAACTCAAGAAGAAAAATGTAAAAATTAAATTGAATAATTTATTTTAAAGATACTTAGTAGCTTAAAATGCAGCAATTAGTTCTCTTTAACATTTAGCCTCTTAGGGGCAAGTAATTTGCTGATTACCTCTGCTGCTGCTGCTGCTGCTGCTAAGTCGCTTCAGTTGTGTTCAACTCTGTGTGACCCCATAGATGGCGGCCCACCAGGCTCCCCTGTCCCTGGGATTCTCCAGGCAAGAACACTGGAGTGGGTAGCCATTTCCTTCTCCAGTGCATGAAAGTGAAACGTGAAAGTGAAGTCGCTCAGTCATGTCCAACTCTTAGTGACCCCATGGACTGCAGCCTACCAGGCTCCTCCATCCATGGGATTTTCCAGGCAAGAATACTGGAGTGGGGTGCCATTGCCTTCTCTGGCTAATTACCTCTAAAGACTCATAATTTTAAGAATTTGTAACTTTCGCATATCTTAATTTTCTAGTGGGATTAATTTATATAAAGTGATCTAGTGTCAGAATAAAGTGAAAAGTATCAGAATAAGCAATTTTTAAAATATAATTCATCTTAATGCTTTTGGTGTTTTGTTTTCTAGTAGATAATTACTTAATAGGCATAATTTCAGCTGATGAATTTCAAGCATAACTTCTTTCAGCTATAATAACATCTGAAAAAAGATACATTTTTGTAGCACTCTTGAGATCATAACCTTTTGTTTGTCTCTTGAGATCATAACCTTTGTAAAGTAATCTCTTAGGACACATGACACTGATATATAAAAAGTATGAGTTATTATTTTATAACTGGAAAAGACAGTGGCACCCCACTCTAGTACTCTTGCCTGCAAAATCCCATGGATGGAGGAGCCTGGTAGGCTGCAGTCCATGGGGTCGCTAAGAGTTGGACATGACTGAGTGACTTCATTTTCACTTTTAAACTTTCATGCAAAAAAAAAAAAAAAAACAACTTTCATGCATTGGAGAAGGAAATGGCTACCCACTCCAGTGTTCTTGCCCAGAGAATCCCAGGGACGGGGAGCCTGGTGGGCTGCCGTCTATGGGGTTGCACAGAGTCGGACACTACTGAAGTGACTTAGCAGCAGAATTGACATGACGCTCAGTTGTGAGGGCGAAATATTTCTTAGCATGAGAAACACTCTTACAGTTGAGACGGACCTGGGGAAAGGAGAACTTAAAGATACTGTTGGGAAAAGGCAATTATCAGATTTAGTCACTAACTAAATGCAGATTCCTAAGATAAAGGCTCCAGGATAACTCTGTAAATCAGAGCCAGGGTTACTGGTATTATGTGGTGATTTAATAACTTCAAGAGGAAAGTAAGGACCAGCTGGTTTACGGTAGGAGACTGGTTTTAAACATGTTAGTTTTAAGGTTCCAGCATGTCACAGGCAGTACAAAATGGCCCAGGTCCGATGGAAGGGCAGAGCAGTGCTAACTCGAGGTCTTTAGCAAAGGTGCAGGAGTCTGTTACAGGGCCTGCTTGGTTTTCATGCACATACCCTTCTCTCTCCTTTACCCACTCCACCCTCCTCCCACCAGTATGGTGAGGCTCACATAGTCCAGCAGAGTTTTGTTTGTATCAGGAAGATGGAAGCCCTGGGTCAGAACACTCACTTGAGAGAATGAATGCTGATGAAGGAGATGCAGGGAATGTCTAGGAAGAGGGTACAAGTGGTGAAAGAAATTGGAGGTTTCCTGGCTTCAGAGCCAGAAAAGCCAAACTAGGGGAGAGTTGCCTAGCAAAAGACAGATCTGAGTTTTGCACAGAGGCAAGAAGGCTGGAGATCACAGAGGTAAGCATCTCAGCTGGGATCTGAAGAGTGTGAAGAGCTGCCCTTCAGTGGGTGTGAAGTTTCAGTTATGCTAGATGACAAAGTCCTAGACATCTGTTATACAACGTTGTGCTTATAGTTAACAGTAATGTACTGTACAGTAATTACTATAACTTGTTAGGTGGGTAGAGCTCATGTTATATATTTTTTACCGTAAGTTTTAAAAGGGGAAAAGACAAAGTCCTTGATAACTTTTTTGCAAACTGTACTATGTGAAGACATTGAGACAAAAGATTCTTAGAACTGGCTGATTTTTTTTTTTCTTTTCCCGAATTGCTTCTGTCTGAATTCACTCTGAATATGGTTGAGAGCATTTCTGCAATTAGATTAAAATGCTATGGGATTGAGTAGGTGTGACCATCAAACCAGTAACTCTGTAGAGGAGTCATTTAACATATCAAAAGGCATTAAGATGCCTGAAGATGTGATTTCACAAAAATCAGATGTAGTCTTGAGTAGCATGTCTGTGATGGTGGAGCCTTGTCCAATGGTGATATCTCTGCAGGCTGTGCAGTCAGAGTCAGAGCTACAGGTGTTTGTTGGGCACTTGAAATGTGACCAGTGTGATTGAGCAACTGGACTTTGAATTATATTTAATTTTAATAAATTTAAATGTAGTCACATGTGGCTGATGGCTACTATATAAGGCAACCCAGGTCTAGAGACTTCAGGAAAGTTAATCAGAGCATAAGTGAAGTAGGAACCCAGTTCTTGGGCATTTTGGATTTGAAATGAAAGATGAGGAAAGGTTTTACAAAGTATTACCAGAGAGCAGAACTCCAGCTTATGGTTGTAAATGGAATCTTTTGGATATGGTATTGAGAAAATGGAGTATTTCCTGCCATATCAGTAAAAAAGGATGTCAGGGTCATCAGTGATTTCATCTCTCCAAATGTGAATTTCTGAGCCCTGAGGGCACCCAGGAAGCTGAAGTGATCTGGCAGCCATGGCTGCAGCCACTCCCTGTGGTGAGCACAGAAGCTCAGGATATAAAAAAATGCAGGATACTGGCCCAGAGAGCTGAGATGCCTATGAAAGGAATGATGTCATTGAGCCCAGGCTCTTGCATCTTCCCATGTGTAGAAAAACGCTAAATTCCTTGACTTGAGGTATCTGGTTTTCTTTAATTCACAAAAATACCTTTGATGTTCAGACCTGCCCTTTGTTGCAAACTTCTATATAACCTGACTCCTTCCTCTCCCCTCTTGGAGCAGTTCTCTCAGGGTTACTTGAGATGCTGCCTCCTGGGCTTAAGTCCTAAAAATTTCCATCAAATAAAACATAACTCTCAACTTTTTACCAACTGAGCTACAAAGTAAAATCACTCAGTCACGTCTGACTCTTTGGATCCCATGGACTGTAGGCTGCCAGGCTCCTCCATCCATGGGATTTTCCAGGCAGCAATACTGGAGTGGATTGCCATACCCTCCTCCAAGGGATCTTCCCCACCCAGGGATCAAACCCGGGTCAGGAAGATCCTCTGGAGAAGGAAATGGCAACCCACTCCAGTACTCTGGCCTGGAAAATCCCATGGACAGAGGAGCATGGTAGGCTCCTACAGTCCATGGGGTCACAAAGAGTTGGACACGACTGAGAGACTTCACTCACTCACTCAACTTTTAGTTCGTGACTGTTTTTTAAGTCAACAGTACTATCCTACTTCTTTTGTGTTTTATTTTATCAACTTTAAAAACATACAGAGATAGAAAGTAGGTGGGGAATAAACGTTCAGTAAAATGAATTTTAATGAGAATTTATAAACTGCCTTAATCATTGAAAGAACTTTTCCACCTTCATATAAATAAACAAAGCAGTTAACTGAGAGGATAGTAGTATCCTCACCAGAAAAGATGCTTCTTTTACAGAAGCAGGAAGTAGGCTGATTCTTTCAATAGTGACACCATTTTAAAACTATAACTGGAGAAGTCTACATGTTGGTATAATTTTAAGATGTTAGTTTTCCCTTCTCTTCAGTGGGCTTCCCTGGTGACTCAGACAGTTAAGGATCTCCCTGCAATGTGGGTGACCTGGATTTGATCCCTGAGTTGGGACGATCCCCTGGAGAAGGGAACAGCTACCCACTCCAGTATTCTGGCCTGGAGAATTCCACGGACTGTAGTCCATAGGGTCACAAAGAGTCAGACACAACTGAGCAACTCTCACTTTTCAGTGTATAAATAGCTGTCTTAGGTGAGGCCGCATCATCTCTCCCCTTGGCTATTGCAGTAGCTTCCTAGCTGGGGGTTGGTTGGTTTGTTTGCTTTGGGGTATTTTTGTTTGTGTGGGTTTGTTTTTATTTCCCCCCTCTGGAGTGACTGTATCACACGAAGAATTGTATTTTTAAAAACACAGATCTGACCCACAACTGTGCTTAGGAAATTTTTATCTGAACTATGTATACAATTGCTTCCCTGGTGGCTCAGTGGTAAAGAATCCACCTGCCAGTGCAGGAGATGAGGGTTCATCCCTGGATTGGGAAGATCCCCTAGAGGAGGGCATGGCAACTCATGCCAGTATTCTTGCCTGGGAAATCCCATAGGGAGAGGGGCCTGGCAGGCCACAGTCCATGGGTTGCAAGAGTCAGACATAGCTTAGTGACTAAGTCACCACCACTACCGTGTATACAATTAAAGGTTTCAGAAACATTTTTTGAAGGCTGTTTTTCACTTTTGAAGTTAGTGAGTTAAGTGAACATTTTCTCAACTGATGAAAATAAAATTGGTAAAACATTTTTCATGAGCATATTGCTAGTATGCAACAAGAACTTTATAAAGATTTATAACCTAAACTCCAGTAAATCCACATCCGGGAATCTTTCTAAAGAAACCATCTTAAATACCACAAAATATGCCCCCAAGTCTGTTCATACAAAGATATTCATCATAGCACTATTTACAATAATGAAACTGTACATACACCAATATAAACTATACACCAACATAAACCATGGTGGTTTAGTGGCTAAGTTGTGTCTAACTCTTGTGACCCCATGGACTGGAACCCACCAGGCTCCTCTGTTCATAGGATTTTCCAGGCAAGAATACTAGAATGGGTTGCCATTGCCTTCTCCAGGGGATCTTCCTGACCCAGGTATGGAACCCACATTTCCTGTGTCTCCAGCATCACAGGCAGATTCTTTATTTGCTGAGCCATTGGGGAAGCAAATGACTAAGTAAATGATAATTCATAAAATGATGTGCTCCCATACCGCTTTGTATATGCATATACAAACTATGGTATAGTTAAGGCATTTCTGCCAGCCTACTACTTTTTCGTGTCCCCATCGTACTTTAGATCAGTTACTCAGTTGTGTCCAACTCTTTGCAACCCCATGGACTGCAGCACTCCAGGTTTCCCTGTCCATTGCCAACTCCCAGAGCTTACTCAAACTCATGTCCATCAAGTCGGTGATGCCATCCAACCGCTTCATCCTCTGTCGTCCCCTTCTCCTCCCACCTTCAATCTTTCCCAGCATCAGGATCTTTTCCAAAGAGTCAGTTCTTTGCATCAGGTGGCCAAAGTATTGGAGTTTCAGCTTCAGCATCAGTCCTTCCAAGGAATATTCAGGACTGATTTCCTTTAGGTTGGATCTCCTTGAGTCCAAGGGAATCTCAAGAGTCTTATCCAACACCACAGTTCACCAGCATCAGTTCTTTGGCTGTACTTAGCACATTGTGAATGCTTGGTGAATATCTGCTGAATAAATGAACAAATGAGTGTTGACACAAATGAAATCATTATCAGTTGCTTATCAACAGGTTAAAATTAACAGATGTTGTATTCCTTTAAGTATAGTAGTATGCAGTTCCACTTGTGATGAAAATGTATTTCAGATTTAAACCTTGGCCAATCCAGAAAATATTTTTGTAGGCAAAATAACTATTTCAGAGCTTTAAAGATAAATCAGTTGATAAATATATCAAGTAATGATTTTTAAAAATAAATCATATCATTCTCTATCTCCAAAGTCCCTTTGTACACTTTTAGTTTACTTTTCTCTCCCCATATTTTCTCTGAATTTCATGTATTTTTTTAAAATAAATATATATAAAAGACTCCACTTATCTCCCTATTGGTATTTTCCCCCTCAAACCTGTGATCTGTCCTTATAATCAGTTCCTCTAACTGCTTTGTTTATTTGAAGTGATCAGTTGTCAAGGAAATTGCTTTTCCCATACTGGTGCATTAGGCTGTGTTATATAGAGAGTATTCAAATTTTCATTTCCTATAATTTACTAAGACTAGCAAGGGGAAGAAGTCTGTCATTTTCTTCTAAATTATTTTTCTAGGTAAACCCAGATCATGGTTGATGCAGGCAAGAAATACTAATATTAGAAATTCTAAATTGTTTCTTTTGACATGGAATCTTCTAATGTACTTCACCAGCAGATTGAGATCTCTATCCCTTCACAAATATAACCTAGATGATTAGTTCTTCCTAAAGCAGAAGCAGTTCAAGATGATCATTATTTAATGCATTTATCTCAGTAGCACCCTGAAAATTGTTGGAGATTGTGTGCCAAACTTCTGAGGGGCAGGGCCCACGTCCATCTTGCTCACCCTGTATCTTGAGGCTACCACAGTATCTGGTTCGGTTCTCAAAAGATTGTTGAATACTTGACTGCTTCCTAATGAAGTAAGGAATTCAAATACCTTTTTGTGTTTGGTAGGCTCTTGGATTGTAAGGAACAAAAAAGATTCAGGTACCTTGTGGAGAAAGAGATAGGGAAGAAGGGAGCAGGGAGAAGGGCAAGCTTAATGTTAACAGGAGACATCTGTTCCCCTGTTCTTCAGTTTCTCACTCAGTCTTTATAATATTCATAAACCATAGCAGAGTCCCTGTTTTTATGTTACGACTTTGGAGGGCTTCTATTTCACAAACATTACTTTTATTATAGAAAATCAAGTGGCTGTTCCTCCTATCTCTTCTCCTGGTAAGAAGGGTCTCAAAACCTGAGAGCCTGCCTCTGACTCTTCCTGTTCTTCCTTACGCCTACAGAGGAGGAATTTCGTTCCTGATGGGAATTTTTCTGACTTATAGATGAATGTACTTAAATGGGGACACAAAAACAATATTTTTAAAAGTTAAAATGAACACAGGATGAACTGGTAATCGGGCAGTTATTAATACTAAGTAGAATAGCAATAGAACAATAAAATTGTTACAGTCTCCATTTCTCAGGTGAAATTAACCTCTACTTCTCCATGTTTTACACCTTTCTTACCTAAAGCTTCTGAAGTTTATATTAGATATGCTTATTCCTATTTTATTCAGAAAGAAAAACAGAAATCAGACCATTGCTTTAGGAGGTTGCATGTAATACTCTTAGAATCTAACTTTTCCTTTAGGTTTCAAATTGAGGTTCAACAGTGTCCTAGTATGCTGTTAGATATGATTTTATTATGGAGGCTGATGGTTTCCAGTCATGTCAAATACGGGCTAAAAAATCTCTGGTGCTATAGAATATGACTGAGGGAAATAATATTTGAGGAGCCTGCCTGTGCACCCAGCACCGCGGTAGGAGCTTATCTGTCTCGTTATCTTGTTCACGCAGTGACATCATAGGTTGTCTGCTGTTGTTGTTGTTGTTGTTTGTTATGGGGCTGGAGGGGGTGGAATCCAAGACCTAGCGCTTTGATTTTACATAATTCTATTTACTTATTCCATTTATTTTATACTTTAGCAATTTATACCAATTTAACTTTTCATAGAAAGTCATCATTAATACATAAAACTTTTCTTTTAAAAACAGGATAAAAGAATCAGAGTATCTCAACCCTTGACAAGAGGACCAAGTGCCTTTATTCCAGAGAAGGAAGTAAGTCAATCTGTCTTAATATATATAAAGTGATTTTAAAAATAACTCAATTGTGTCAAAGAATATTTGCATTTTTAATATGGAAGTAAACATGTGTTTTGCTCGTATTCTTATTTGTCAGAAAACTACAGAAGTATTTTCTTTTCAACTTCACTTGAAAGATTGTATGTGTAATAATCATCTTATTTGGAGTTAGACAGTACTGCAAGTTTAGAAAAATATAAATTTTACCATATTTGATTTCAAATGCAATATTTCTGAACAAAGCTGCTAAAAGTAATAAAACTTGATATTATCATGTAGGTTTAAGGTTTTAAAATGGCCAGTGTTTCATGGTGATTATAGGTTACATAAATGTTAAGAAAATACATTTTAAAATGAAAAAGTGAGTTTCCCAACTAAATCTATTGAAGAAAACATGATATTCAGTTCAGTTCAATTCAGTCGCTCAGTCATGTCTGACTCTTTGCAGCCCCATGAACCACAGTACACCAGGCCTCCCTGTCCATCACCAACTCCCGGTGTTTACTCAGTCTCATGTCCATCGAGTCTGTGATGCCATCCAGCCATCTCATCCTCTGTCATCCCCTTTTCCTCCTGCCCCCAATCCCTCCCAGCATCAGGGTCTTTTCCAATGAGTCAGCTCTTCGCATGAGGTGGCCCAAATATTGGAGTTTAAGCTTTAGCATCAGTCCTTCCAATGAACACCCAAGACTGATCTCCTTCAGAATGGACTGGTTGGATCTCCTTGCAGTCCAAAGGACTCTCAAGAGTCTTCTCCAACACCACAGTTCAAAAGCATCAATTCTTTTGGCACTCAGCTTTCTTCACAGTCCAACTGTCACATCCATACATGACCACTGGAAAAACCATAGCCTTGACTAGATGGACCTTTGTTGGCAAAGTAATAATCACTAGTAATTAATCTTTTCATTTGGTTCTAAGTCTCTGATGAGACATAATGTCAGAGAATCTCCACTACAAGCTGCACTTTTGATGAAGCTGGGGGAGTCAAGATGGTAAATGCAGAAAGAATGTTTGTGAAATAACACAAAAGATATTATAAGAAAATTTGCATGCCTGTTTGGTGGGTATATATCTCTATGAAAGATCACGGCACTGTTTAGGACCTGGAGATTCCTAGCTGCCTTTAACTTATACTTGGGCTAAGAAAAATTTAAGGCCCACTAATTGAAATTGAGTTTTTCTCTGCTTCAAGGAGTTATTAACTCATATTAACCGTGGTTATATATAGATTTACTATTGATTGCAAAAAGATATCATTTATCTTAAAGCACTAGCATTATTCCTATATTGTTCAGAAATTAGTCAACATGTATTTAGAATACCTATGATATTTCAGGTATCCCTTAAAGAATGAGTAGAATTTGAATAATAATACATGTCAGGTGGCACTAGAGTCAGCAGTTCCATCATGTTCATTTTGACTTTTTAGTGACCTTGCCATTTACATGAAACTCCAAAGTTACCTGTAATGTTTTAGTAGCTCAGAGACTGTAGCTGATCTAGGTGATGACCATGCATTAGAGAAACTGCTGGGCTTGTCCTGTTTCCCTCATAGAGTACACGGCTGCTCTTAGCAGAGTGAGTGCCTAATACATATATAAAGACTTCCTGAAATGCTGCCATTTACACAGAATGTATTTGGAGACAATCTGGTTTGCAGAAGCAACGGCTGTTTTCAGGCTCTGTTGCATCATACGAATCTATGAATGTCTTTTAGGCATCAGTTAAGCAGAAGAATCTTCTGCTGGAAAACAAAACAAAAACAACAAATATTCTGTCCCTAATTATATAAAGTTTATCATGATCCTATTCCATTTTTTACTGTCATCTTGGTTCCCTGTAGTTGACAAAATGGGAGGACATGAACAAATGGAAATACATTTGGTTTTATAGTGAGCCAAAGTGGAACTGCCTTTTTTTTACACCGTTGTAATTAACATTTCCTCACAATTAACACTTTTCAAACATTACATTTCCTTTGGGATTAAATTTTCCTCAATCAGTAGTGCCTTTGTATAATTTGTACTTATCTTCAGAAGAGATTGTGAGGCCAGCCCTGAAAAGTAAACAGAGCTTCTTAAGAGCAGTGTGGATCTTTAGAAAGACCACGAGTCTAGATTTGAGGAGATCTAGATTCTAGACCCAGAGAAGGCAATGGCACCCCACTCCAATACTCTTGCCTGGAAAATCCCATGGACGGAGGAGCCTGGTGGGCTGCAGTCCATGGGGTCGCCAAGAGTCGGACATGACTGAGTGACTTCACTTTCACTTTTCACTTTCATGCACTGGAGAAGGAAATGGCAACCCACTCCAGTGTTCTTGCCTGGAATCCCAGGGACGGGGGAGCCTGGTGGGCTGCCGTCTATGGGGTCGCACAAAGTCGGACACGACTGAAGTGACTTAGCAGCAGCAGCAACAGCAGATTCTAGACCAGGCTCTGCTATTAAATAGCTGTATGAGCTGACATTTAATCTTGAGTCCATTACCTTATCTAAAATAAGGGACAAATTCTTCTTAAGGCTAGAACTCTCATTCTAAAATGCCAATAAATAAGGAACCAAGCCGAGAAACACACATCTGATGTCCATTGATTCTCAGTGAAACAAGTCCTTCCACCGGGTGCTAATAAGCTCTTAACACCTTCAGAAGCTAATTGTTGGTATGACGCCCAAGCTGTCATTGTTTATAAACCTGTATGTAAATAATCTATTTTTGAGAAAGTCCTTTTGATTTTCTCAGATGCTGCACGTCCATTTTAATAACTTATCTTGTTTCTAGTAATTAATATAATAGGTTCAAAATGGGAATCTAGTGTCCTATTAATTTTTCAATTAACACTTTCCTACAAATTATCCTATTTTTCTTTGTCCCTCAAAAACACTGCAGAAAGCTTTTTCAGTGTTGAATAATGAAAACAAGCAAGGGATCAGACTGAAAAATGTCTGTCCTAAGATACAGTCATTAAGTGTGTTCATAGGCTATTGAGAGAAAATTCTAAATGCTTTCCCTCCCCACGAATCAGTGTGACAATAGCAGGCAAGCAGGCCCTGAAAATTTTTCCCTTATGTGCCTGGCAAACCAGATGGAAGCTTCTTTTCTCCAATTTCATAGCTGTGTGTATAATGTTTGATAATTTGACATTTGTTGTTTAATAAATTGTGGTCCCAGAGCCAAAAATGAACAGTGCTTTCATTTTCATTTCTGTTTCTAGTACGAACAACTGCATTATTTCGGTATCTGTTAATGTCAAAAGTACCGTCATCGGCTTCAGTCGTGGAATAATTCGTGTTAAACCACTGGTGTGTTTACTTCTCAGCCATGATTTTGTTTTGTGTTTCTTGGTTGAAAGGTTGTCCAGGCAAACACAGTGGATGAACGTACTAACTTTCTTGTGGAAGAATACTCTACATCCGGTCGCTTGGACAACATCACCCAGGTCATGAGCCTGCACACGCAGTACCTGGAGTCCTTCCTGAGGAGCCAGTTCTACATGCTGCGCATGGACGGCCCCCTTCCTCTACCGCACCGGCACTACATCGCCATCATGGTGCGCTCACTTCCGGTCCTGTGTTCACGTGACTTTGTCCACAGTTAGTCCCTCTCCCTGATGGTATTACTTGTGGTGCAGAGCTAAGGATAATCACACGGAAACAACAATTCAAGAAGCTCGTGACCTTTTGGATTCCAAGTCCACTCGTTACATTTTGAATGTTGTAACCCACTTAATATACTGAATGTTTCTGATTAAATTATTAGTAAAGTTTTCCATGTTTAATCTCATGATTAAAGATGTTTATAGGGTCGAAAGTAATCTTCCTAGTGTCCCTCAAATTTTCCCTTTACTCCTGATAGTTTTCTTTCAGTATTAAAATAAAACAGGTTGGTTATGACTTTTTATTTAGTCATTCTGTACGTGAAGAATATCACTAATTTGGCTAAATAAGAGCAAAGTATTAGCACCAAAGGCGACTCTGTCAGAGAAGAATTCTTAAATAAAGTATACTACTTCTAAGTGTAGTACTTGGTACGAAGCTAGTTAACTAGTTAATGTTTGAGAGGGAGAAAATTATAAATTAGGACGATGGGCAGCAGGAATAAGAAGGCAGAAACAGTGCTACAGTTGGACTGTTGCTGGAGAAAACAAGAAGATGCAAGTGCAGTGTATTTGGAGGAGTTAGGGGAACATCTGGGCTGGCAGAGCGATCAAAGCCAGCCAGGAGTTACTTTTTATCGAGTTTAAGTTGTTTATGCTCTCACTGAAGTTTTAAACAACAAAAAAAAGGGCTGCATCCTGCGTTCTATTAAATGATGAACTTGACTAAGATTACTCAGCTTAAGGTTTTGCCACACTAAGGCTGAAAGCCAACTTAGAATGGTCACTGACGAAGAGAGAAATAAGATGTGGCAAACAGAGTAAAACAGTACTATTTCACTGAGAAGCAGCCCTGAGGAAACAAGTGGTGAAAAGTCTGTTTTGCATGGATTTACCAATTTATCAAGGCTGATTCTGGCTTGCCTAGGAAAGAAAGGGTCAGTGAGCTTCAGTTTCATTTCAATAGGAGTATGGGCACAGATAAGGCTGATTCACAGTTATCTCAAAGGGAATAAGAAAAATACTCAAAATAGTATACATTCTGAATTGGTACAAGTTAATGAGATTTTATTGTGTTTTAAATAGAATACAGTTGATCTCACTTACCATAATGGACATACTTCCTTCACATAAATAGAAAATGGGTTCTAGATTGACCCCTACCACTTCTGGATGAGGAAGTAATTGGCTCCATGTGACATTTACTTATATATCAGCTTTACGTATTCAAGAATCTATGACAACATTGTGATGAAAATTTTAGGAAGAGCATTCACTAAGAAAAGAATTATTAGCTATAAAAATGAACTGTAAATGACTGTCTTAGTAATTGTAGAATAAGACCATACCATGACTGTTTTATCCACCAACTCTTTTCTTTGTGTTGTAGGCTGCAGCTAGACATCAGTGTTCTTACTTAATAAACATGCATGTGGATGAATTTTTAAAGACAGGAGGTATTGCTGAATGGTTGAATGGTTTGCAATATGTACCACAAAGACTGAAAAATCTTAATGAAATAAACAAGCTGTTAGCACACCGACCCTGGCTGATCACAAAAGAGCACATTCAGGTACCGGGTATTTCTTTAGGGGAGAAAGAAATTTTACTAATGATTCTTAGAGTTATTTTCAGTTAAGTATTTTGCTTAAGACTTAATTTGAAATACTTGCATTTAGGAATTTGAGAAATAAAAAAATAGTGTATTAAAATGTGTAGAAAACGTAAGTCAGTGGGTTTAAGTTAAATATAAATGAATACTTCTCTGTAAGTGAAAGTCACTCAGTCATGTTCAACTCTTTGTGAACCCATGGACTATACAGTCCATGGAATTCTCTGGGCCAGAATCCTGGAGTGGGTAGCCTATCCCTTCTCCAGTGTATCTTCCCCACCCAGGAATTGAACAGGGGTCTCCTGTACTGCAGGTGGATTCTTAACCAGCTGAGCTACCAGGAAAGCCCACTTCTCTTTTAAGTAATCAGTAATTAGCAAATAGCTATAAGAAAAGTTGATTTCTATTTTCAAGCAGTAGGCAGAACAAAGAAAATGCATTAGGAGAATAACATACGTAGGTTCTAGTCTTTAACTCTTAACTACAAAGTATGTGACCTTTAGTAAGTTAACTTTTGTGGGCCTTGGTAGTTCATCCTTCTATAAATGAGACGCCTAGATTAAATGTTCTAAACTCTTTTGCAGTTCTAACATTTCATAATTTTAAGATTTTTTTAAAAATGATTTTGCAAATAAAAGTGATTTGCCAACTGATGTGTATATACTTACATGCCTCTAGAGACTAGAACTTAGGTAAGAAAGAGAACTGTGATTGACTGGAGCACTTGCCGTTCAAAAGCAGCATCTGTGAAAAGCCTCCAGGATCAGGTTGTTGAATTAATGCTTAGCACCATGCTTGGCACTATTCAGTTAGTAGGAGTCATCAGCTAAATCATTATCAGTAGAAGCCTTAGGTACTTAAAATCCCTTCTTCTAATGCATTAGAAATGTCCTTGGTTTTGTTTTTTCCCTCATTTTGTTAGTCGTTTGCCCAGTTAAACCAAACTTAGCTTTTGTCAGTCTGTATACTCTCAGATTTGTATTATCTATTAGGGCTTGTTTATAAAATATGAACAAGCATGAACAAAGCTATAGCAGAAAGGTGCTATTTATAGTAGCAAGTAAGAAATTTAGAAGCAATTTAAATGTGTAAGGAAATGGAACTGTAGTTCTGGGCTACAATATGCCCATGCCTAATATAATTAACTGAAGACAGTAGAGCCTCATGAAAATCAAATTTTTCAAAAAGTTTGAAAAGCAGAGAAAAATGGATGTATACTCTGATTATTTAATTATACTTTGAAAAATAAAAGAAGATATGTAAAAGTTACATTAAAGTGGTTGAATATGATTGATTTTTCCTTTTTTTCCCCCTGAGCTTTTGGTAATGTATTAAATTTGTATGTAGTTAAATAATGGAGAGTAAAGCAAAAGCAGTTTTTTGGTTTTAGTTTTTAGATGTGAAGTGAGCCAAGTGAAAGTTTTAGATTTGAGAACAGATCCCCATACACACACTGAGAGATAAATTAATTAGATAAAGATTGATGGGGAAAACCTTGAATGGATTAATAGCTGGAATTGTAATGATTATTGTGTTTAATAGCTTCACTTATGATTCCAACATTCATCTGGAAAAAGTGAAAGTGAAAGTTGCTCAGTCATGTCCAACACTTTGTGACCCCATGGACTATACAGTCTGTGGAATTCTCCAGGCCAGAATACTGGAATGGGTAGTCGTTCCCTTCTCCAGGGGATCTTCCCAACCCAGGGATCAAACCCAGGTCTCCTGCATTGCAGATGGATTCTTTACCAACTGAGCTATCAGGGAAGCCCATTCATCTGGAGGGTCCAGTAAAATAGCATATTAAAAAAGTGCGCTGATATTTTTGTTTTGTTTTTGTTCGTTTTTTTTTTCAACTTTTTATTTTGTATTGGATTATAGCCAGTTAGCATTGTTGTGATAGTTTCAGGTGGATAGCAAAGGGACTCAGCCATACATATACACATATGCATTCTCCTTTAAACTTCCCTCCCATCCAGGCTGTTGCATAACATTGAGCAGAGTTACCTGTACTGTACAGTAGGACCTTGTTGGTCATCCATTTTAAATAGAGCAGATTTTTTTTTAATGTCCCTTCAAGTGTGAGGTAGTTTTCTACAGTGTCTATCATCTGCTGTAGGTTCTTCTTCTGTCAGAAATAATGTCTAAAAGACAATTAAAAGTTGACCTACTGAATTAAATATTTGTTATTTTAAGGTACAGTCTCTACCTTTAAAACCTTCAAATGAATGGTCTTGCTAGAGAAACTTTAAAGTCCCTTCTAGCATCAATGTTCTTGGATTCTCTAAAATACCTTATTAAAATAGCATAATACAGAAAAGTACTTTGGAAACAGAAACTCCATTATATGTACAAGGAATTTCAGAGAAGCTACAATGTAATTCTATTGTTAGTTTTGATAAGTTTAATGTAATATTGTTTGACCAAAGCTGTATCTTTAATAAATGAAACAGTTTAAATGGAATTTTTAGTATTATTACTATAAATGGACATATGAAATTTTATACATTTTTCCATACTTTATAAAATTGCTTTGTAACGTTCTATGACTTTCACTTTTATTCTTGATTCGCTTTCTCATTTCAGAAACTTGTCAAAACTGGAGAAAATAATTGGTCTCTGCCTGAACTGGTACATGCTGTGGTCCTACTGGCTCATTATCATGCTTTGGCAAGCTTTGTTTTTGGTAGTGGCATCAATCCAGAAAGAGATCCAGAAATCTCCAATGGATTCAGGCTAATACCAGTCAACAACTTCTGTGTGTGTGATCTCGCTAATGACAACAACATAGAGAATGCATCCCTTACAGGCAGCAACTTCGGGGTTTGTTTTCTTAACTGTTTTTGTCTACTACTTTGCCTTTAAACTTGCTACATTAAAAACATCTAGAGAAATTATCTGATTAAATAGGATATTATATGCTTAAAATATTTTGTATAATCTTTTATTACGCTAAAAATTTAACCTGTTGCTGAAGTTCTGAATTGTCTTAAGGAGGCTCTTAAAGCAATTACAAATCATAAGGCTTGTAAGACTGCCCCAGTTTTAGAAACAAGTGATAATATAATCTAATATATATCAAATTCTGTTGTATTGGGTTGGCCAAAAAGTTTGTTTGCATTTTTCTGAAAGCTGTTATGGGAAAACCTGAATGAACTTTTTGGCCAACCCAGTAGAATTCTGGATTAAATAAATCCATTCTTATAAACTTTCTGTGTTTATAGCTGAAGCAGAAACACCATACCTCTGAAAATGTTTGATTTTGCCATATGATTTTCTTTGGAGTTAATGGAAGCCCACTTAGGAAATTAATGACTATGCTAGTGCCACTGTACATATAAGATGATATTAGGAGATGGAGACATTTACTGGAACAACTTTTAATATTAATAACACCCAATATTATCTTCTCTGGCTCCAGATTGTCGATTCTCTAAGTGAGCTAGAGGCCTTAATGGAAAGAATGAAAAGGCTTCAAGAAGAAAGGGAAGATGAAGAGGCATCTCAGGAAGAAATGACCACTCGCTTTGAGAAGGAGAAGAAAGAAAGTCTTTTTGTGGTCTCTGGAGATACTTTTCATTCATTTCCTCATTCAGGTGCTTTTTCTATTTCACTATCTTTGCCTTTTCTCTTTGCCTTTGACTTCCCTGGTAGCTCAGATGATAAAGAATCTGCCTGCAATGCAGAAGACCCGGGTTCCATCCCTGGGTCGGGAAGATCCCTGTTGTTCTTAGAACCCAGACTGACCGCCTCAGACCACCTTCAGTATTTTCCATATGGGTGATGGAATGATTCCTCTATCGTGTTCCTTTTATTTAGTTCTCCTCTACCTGATGCTGATGCTATTGCTTCCCCTCTTGTGTTGCTGCATCTTTGAATATATTTCAGATCCAACTGAGAGGTACTTCAGCTGTGTATGTAGTTCATGCTCTTATCCTGGATAAAGTATTATTCAGAGCAGACCAGCTGCTTATAAAGTTAGATAAGAGTATTTAATCCATCCTACTTGTGTGATTTTTTAAATGATAAGTAAAATCCTGTTTCAATAGATGTAATTTGTAAGAAATATCTCTTCCTTTTTCGTGGGTGTGGAGTATGTGGGAGAATTGTTCTCACAATGCTGCTTTTTTCCAGATTATTTCTAAAGTTACACTAAAGTTACATTGCACTTGCATTTGGATTTCTTTGCAGAAACCTTTGGAATTATATAAAAATGTATTATTTAGGTCATTTTCTTAGGTTGAATTTGGAGGAATTCATCCTGTATTAAAAGTTAGGCTTTTCTGTATCAAAAGGCTTCTTTGCTTTAAAGTACATTTCTTTTCCTAATACTCTGAGAGACTTTGAAATAGGAGGGGAACTTTTCAATTACAACTTAAAAAGATATTAAACACCACATAGTACATGTTATTAAAATAGCATGGAGTCAGCAGACTTTGAAAGCTTAAACCCTTCCAAGTCATCAATCGACATAACATTTATTTTTAAAGTAGAGCTCCGTAGGTTTAAAAGAGGGCTTCAAAATGACTAGTCGTAAGGTTAGTCAGACTCATAAATCCTGAGGGTAATTGATTTGGCCATGACTGGTTTGTTAATATTAAATATGACACTGACCAATAGCTTTCAGAAATTTTACCAGGAAGAGCAAGATCCCTCTTTTATCATTTCCCCAGTGATTTCTTTTATGAAAGATTTTATCTACCAAATTGAGTATATTTAATAATGATTTCTCAGAACTTCTGACCAGCAGGAAATCCCAAATATAAAGAAGCATTTTGGTTATTGCTTTGCTGTTCATACTATAGACATTTATTGTACTCCACATAGTCTCAGCAGAGTGGTAGGCACTAATGTTTCCAGGCTAAATGAGACATGATTGCTGCCCTCTGCAGGCTCTCATTGCTAGTGGGAGAGAAAGAAATGAAATATGAAGCAGAATGTGAAGTGATGGAGAGGGAGGGATGTGGACAGAAGTGGTCCTAGGGAGAGACCTCCCCTAGCCGCTTGGCTCTGAGCTAAACCTTAGAGTCAGGCAGTGGCTAGAGGGTGGGGAGTTGGTAAATAGCACACCTGCCTGAGCCAGCACACAGTGGTGAGGAAACAGGATGGTGGGTGCAGGAGCAATTGGTTCTGCGTCGTTAGGATGTGACACATAAGGTAGGTATTGTGAACAGGAAGCTGACTAGGTAGATAGAGGCCTTATCATGATGACCTTTCCAGCCTTAAAGATCATGTAGCCAGCCATATTTGCGACATGTTGAGTTGTAATGTCTATAAAACCTCCAGTCTGGAAACAGCTACAAGTGCCCCTCAGACTTTAATATGCATGTGAATCACTGAGGAATCTTGTTGAAATGCATATTTTTGTGTTCAGTCTGTCTGTGCCAGGACCTGAGAAGCTACGTTTCAGTCATGGCTTCACGTAATGCCCATGCTCCTGATCTGCACATTTGGAAAGCGAGGGTTGAACAGGAGAGGGTTTTAAGCCCAAAATAAAGTTTTGGAAGTTATCAGTATATGTTTGGGAGTTAAAATCAAGAGTTGTTTTTAAAAAATCATCCAGAGAAAACAAGTGGGACAAAGGAAAGTAATGAGCACAGGGTAAACCTTCTAGGGAAGCCAATATTTTAAAATGCAAACATTGTATTAAAGTAGTATGCATTTACTTTTAGACATGAATTTTTGTAAGTGTGAAAAACTTGGGTTTGCTTGGTGGCTCAGTGGTAAAGAACCCACCTGCAATGCAAGAGATGGAAGTTCTTTTCCTGGATTAGGAAGATCCCCTGGAGAAGGAAATGGCCACCCACTCCAATATTCTTGCCTGGGAAATCCCATGGACAGAGGAGCCTGGCAGCTACAGTCCATGGGGTTACATGGGGTGAAAAATTCTAATATACATCTCTTTATAACTAAAAGTAAGTAGACACAAAATCCAGAAAAAGAGAGTAAACTTATTTAGCATACTTTACCTGACATAAATAAAACACTATATCCCAAACTGCGACCTATACCATTATTTTCAAGTGCACATAGAAAATTTACTAATATCAACCATATACTGTTAATAAAGCAAATATCAGCAAATTTTAAGAGATTTAAACTTTACAAGGTATAACTTTTGAGTATAACAGAAGTAAGCTAGAAATCAGTACGGAATAACTAAAAGTTTCTCAAATGTTTAGAAATGAAACAGTATACTTCCAAATAGTTCACAGAGAAATAAAAAGTTGCAGTGGAAATTGAAATGTTAGGAGCTGAATGGCAGTGAAAGATGGCACAGACAGTATTTATTTATTTATTTATCTTTTTTTTGGCCATGCTGGGCAGCTTGCAAGATCTTAGTTCCCTAACCAGGGATTGAACTCAGGTGCCCTGCAGTGGAAGCTCAGAGTCCTAACCAATGGACCACCAGGAAATTCCCTAGACATTGATTTGTTAAAGCTTCTCTAAGACAACTAGAGCTTGAAGGACATAAATGTTTTATTTCTTTTAATTTTTGTTTATTTATTTTTGACTGTACTGGGTCTTCATTGCTGCACAGGCTTTTTCTCTAGCTGTGGTGAGTGGGGGCTACTCTCTTTTTAAAATTTTTTAAAGATTCATCTATCTCACTATCACTGACTCAAATTCGTTCCTTTATGGCTGAGTAATATTCCATTGTATGTACATACTACAGCTTCTTTGCCTAAGCGTCTGTTGATGGACATCTAGGTTGCTTCCATGTCCTGGCTATTGTAGTGGTGCTACTCTCTAGTTGCAGTGCTCAGACTTCATTTCTGTGGCTTTTCTTGTGGTAGAACAGGGGCTCTGGGCGCACGGGCGTTAGTAACTACAGCACTCAGTCTTTCGAGCACAGGCTCAGTAGTTGAGACACAGGCTCAGTTGCTCCATGTCGTGTGTGATCCTCTTAGACTGGGGATCGAACCTGTACCTCCTTCATTGGCAGGCAGATTCTTCACCACTGAGCTGCTGGGGAAGCCCTTTTCTTATTGTTGAAAGTATATTTTAGAATGTCAGTCTTTCCCTTCTTGGATGCTTGAGCAAGGACTTTTGCCTTCTAAAGTGAATTTTGACCAGCAAGTCTTAGACCTTGGTGGAAAGTTATATTCTGATTTTAACAAGAGGCTACATCATTTATAAATTAGGAAATAAATTGTTTCATTCTTTACTCTTCACCATTCCCAGTACGAAATTTGCTGGTCACACGAAGATAAAAGAAAAATGACTCACTGTGTGGCTGAGTTATTTTCGTAGACTTACTGTGTTTTAAAATGGAAATAGAAACTTATTTTTCCCTATAACAAGTTTCTTGGTTTGATCAGTATGATAAAGCATTTCAGATTCCATTTAGAGGTTCTAAGAATAGTTTTTCAAGTCTTTTGAAGAAAACGTTTGAAGTTTTCTACAAGGGTACTATTCTATAGCTTGGTAACAGAGTTGACTAGCATTTATTAGTTTTTTGCTTTTCAAATTAGAATGATGTTCCGTTACTGTAACATAGTATTTTCTGTATTTTATTTGTATCCATCTCCTAGGAGCAGAACAATGTGGATAATATGCAAAGTACTATTTCCTTTCGGTCCAGAGTTTGAAATATTTGTTTAAATAGAATTAAAATTAGAGTTTTAGATTTGTCAGAATATTAATTTAACTCCTTTTTTTAAAAAAATTAACTTCTTAAGGTCAATTTAGGAAAAAAAATGTTTGTATAGGGTCAGCCAAAAAGTTCAAAAAGTTATTTACATTTTTCTGTAACATCTTACAGAAAATTCCAAGTGAACTTTTTGGCTAAACTAATATTTAGATATTTTAATTTAGTCAATTTTTTCCTGAATCAGTTCAGTTCAGTTCAGTCACTCAGACATGTCTGACTCTTTGCAACCCCATGAATTGGAGCACGCCAGGCCTCCCTGTCCATCACCAACTCCCGCAGTTCACTCAGACTCACGTCCATTGAGTCAGTAATGCCATCCAGCCATCTCATCCTCTGTCGTCCCCTTCTCCTCCTGCCCCCAATCCCACCCAGTGAGATTTTCCAATGAGTCAACTCTTCGCATGAGGTGGCCAAAGTACTGGAGCTTCAGCTTTAGCATCATTCCTTCCCAAAAAATTCCAGGGCTGATCTCCTTCAGAATGGACTGATTGGATCTCCTTGCAGTCCAAGGGACTCTCAAGAGTCTTCTCCAACACCACAGTTCAAAAGCATCAATTTTTCGGCACTCAGCTTTCTTCACAGGCCAACTCTCGCATCCATACATGACCACTGGAAAAGCCATAGCCTTGACTAGACAGACCTTTGTTGGTAAAGTAATGTCTCCGCTTTTCAAAATGCTATCTAAGTTGATCGTAACTTTTCTTCCAAGGAGTAAGCATCTTTTAATTTCATGGCTGCAGTCACCACCTGCAGTGATTTTGGAGCCCCCAAAAATAAAGTCTGACACTGTTTCCACTGTTTCCCCTCTATTTGCCATGAAGTGATGAGACCAGATGCCATGATCTTCGTTTTCTGAATGTTGAGCTTTAAGCCAACTTTTTCACTCTCCTCTTTCACTTTCATCAAGAGGCTTTTTAGTTCTTCTTCACTTTCTGCCATAAGGGTCGTGTCATCTGCATATCTGAGGTTATTGATATTTCTCCCAGCAATCTTGATTCCAGCTTGTGCTTCTTCCAGCCCAGTGTTTCTCATGATGTACTCTGCATATAAGTTAAATAAGCAGGGTGACAATATACAGCGTAGACGTACTCCTTTTCCTATTTGGAACCAGTCTGTTGTTCCATGTCCAGTTCTAACTGTTGCTTCCTGACCTGCATACAGGTTTCTCAAGAGGCAGGTCAGATGGTCTGGTATTCCCATCTCTCAGAATTTTCCACAGTTTATTGTGATCCACAGAGTCAAAGGCTTTGGCATAGTCAATAAAGCAGAAATAGATGTTTTACTGGAACTCTCTTGCTTTTTCCATGATCCAGCGGATGTTGGCAATTTGATCTCTGGTTCCTCTGCTTTTTCTAAAACCAGCTTGAACATCTGGAAGTTCACAGTTCATGAATTGCTGAAGCCTGGCTTGGAAAATTTTGAGCATTACTTTACTAGCATGTGAGATGAGTGCAATTGTGCAATTGTGAGATGAGTGCATTTGAGCATTCTTTGGCATTGCGTTTCTTTGGAATTGGAATGAAAACTGACCTTTTCCAGTCCTGTGGCCACTGCTGAGTTTTCCAAATTTGCTGGCATATTGAGTGCAGCAGTTTCACAGCATCATTTTCAGGATTTGAAACAGCTCAATTGGAATTCCATCACGTCCACTAGCTTTGTTCGTAGTGATGCTTTCTAAGGTCCACTTGACTGCACATTTCAGGATGTCTGGCTCTAGATGAGTGATCACACCATCATGATTTTCTGGGTCATGAAGATCTTTTTTGCTACAGCTAAATGTTACAGTTGCCAGTATTTAGTAATGAAATTATATTCAAAACTTGAGCAAAAGGTATTTTATGTGAATGGAAGGCATATAGTCAATATTATCACTGTGGAAATCCTTGGAAAAGCTATAGTGAAAAATTGGAAGAAAATGCAGTTAATTCATTGTTCTAACTCTGTACAGTTTCCTTAATACCAGATTGTTCTTATTGTCCTTAGATTTTGAGGATGACATGATTATAACATCTGATGTCTCCCGATATATTGAAGACCCTGGTTTTGGATATGAAGACTTTGCCAGACGAGGGGAGGAACATTTGCCAACATTCCGAGCTCAGGTATGAGACGCCTTTAATTCAGAGAAATTGGAGAAGGGATACTGTCATTTTAACTGTGAAATGTTTAATAAGTTGACTCCCAAAGAAACTAATTGATCATTTTGATAGAATCTATAAATATCTTTTTTAACCTACTTTTTAGCCTTGTCTAATTCGATGTCCCAGTTGATGGGATTATTATTTCATCATCCCCTCTACCTCCAACCTCAAGAAGGCAAAAGGAAACTGCTTTATGTGGTTACTTGCATTATTGCATGGTAGTAGTATCATGTTCATGTTTTGGAGAGAAGCAGGCAAGAAACTGAGTGACATGTTCACATTTATAATAAGAAGGCATTTTTATAGAAAGGCCATATGTCTATAATTATGGGCTGAAGGGCCACCTGTTCCCCATCCCTAGATAAGAACCACAGTAGTGATGTGGTTCATAAAGACAGTGCAGGCAAGATCAAAGACAGACTCCTCTGTGCTTGTTTCATGATCTGCTAGCCATCCGTGTCACTGAGTAGGTTTAGTCATGTAGGACTATTCCAGGGCCTTCTGGGGTTCTTCCAGATGAGGGCATAGTTTGCATAGTACATGACCACAGGAAGTAGCCAGAGTTTATCACCAGTGTGCCTCATCCTGGACCCAGTGAGGAAACAGCACGGTCCTCCTGTCTATAAACTGAAGTGTTGGTATAGCAATCTTGGTAAAGTGACAGACTTAGAATCCATGAAAGGATTACAGACTGAAATATCTCCACTTGCTTCGGTGGTTATACTTCGCAAAAACATAGACTTTAAATGGAGAGTGACCATTTTGTGATACATTTTATTCTTTTAGGACTATACCTGGGAAAATCACGGGTTCTCCCTGGTGAACAGACTTTATTCTGATATTGGACATCTTCTTGACGAGAAGTTCCGCATGGTCTACAATCTCACCTATAACACTATGGCCACCCATGAGGATGTTGACACAACCATGCTGCGCAGAGCTTTATTTAACTACGTTCACTGTATGTTTGGAATCAGGTATGGTTGTCATAGAGACAGTTGTATGTGTATGCTAAGTTGTTTCAATCGTGTCCAACTCTTTGAGACCCCAAGGCTCCTCTGTCCATGGGATTCTCCTGGCAAGAATACTGGAGTGGGTTGCCATTCCCTTTTCCTGGGGATCTTCCCAACCCAGGGATTAAACCCGTGTGTCTAATGTCTCCTGCATTGGCAGGCAGGTTCTTTACTACTAGCGCCACCTGGAAAGCCATATAGAGACAGTTGTACATGTTTCTAAATGAAAATTCTGACAGGAGTCTTACCTTTTTCCTGTTTAAGAGTATATACTTCTGGGGAGAAAATTACATGTGGACTCCTGACTATAAAAAATTAATTCTATTTTATAGAAGAGCATTTTTCTTCATTTAAAAGTCTTAATATGCACATATAAATACAGTAGTAAAATTTTACTAAGGAGGGAAAAAAACATAAGTAATCATTGGGGACAGTAGAAAAACTCTCCATTTGAGAATCCCTCCTGGAAGAACTGAACCTTTCAGAAGTATATATGATATGCCATTGTGCAGACGTACTCAGTTGCTCCAGTAATGTCTGCCTGCGTGCGACCCCATGGACTACAGGTTTCCAGGCTCCTCTGTCCATGGGATTCTCCAGGCAAGAATATTGGAGTGGGATGCCATGCCCTCATCCAAGGAATCTTCCTGACCCAGGGATCAAACCCATTTCTCCTGTATCTCCTGCATTGCAGACAGATTCTTTACTGCTGAGCCACAGGAGAAGCCCATGATATCCTGCTAGATAACTATAGCAAGTGCTGGTTGGTTGGTTGGTTGGTTTTTGAAGGTATGGTATAATTTGGGCATAAATGAAACTAAGAGTCTGCCTTCATAAAACTTACATAAGCTCATGTAAGAATACTGAAATGAAATTATAAGTCAGAATAAATTAGTGGCACCTAAATTTAGAAAGTTAGAATTGAAAGGACTGAAAGTGAAGGAGTGAATAAGACTGAATGGTCTAATCAGGAAAGCTCTTCTTGGAGAACATCCTTTTTGAGCTGGGTTTTGAAGACATCTATGGAGATAGTTCTGCCAAAAGAGAAAATCTCCAGTTATGAATATATTCAATTGACTCTGTACTGTATCCTTTCTGATATAGTATCACAAAGCCCTTATGGAATGGAATTAGAATTCTATTTGTTAAGCAAAGTGGTTTCTAAAACTTTGACTTAAAAAAAATCCCAAATTTCCTGGAAAAGTCAGCTAATGTGAAATATTCTACCTAAAAGATACCATTATGATGGTAAATAGTAGCTCCACTATTTACCCATTTACTATTCTAGAAAGAATCATCACATTTTAAAACTTAATATACCAAGCTAATTAAGAAAATAAACACTAATAGATTTTAATTCAAATAGGTTTTAATTCAATACATGTTATAAATTAATATTCAAAATAATATTATATTTAAGGCAATAAATTGGTGATATTTCTCTGCTGGGTGCTACTAAATAAAGCTTATGTAAAATCCCTGAGTTGTTTTTTGCTTTTAACTAAGTATTATGTTTGGGTTAAAAATAAACTGAAAATACAGAAAAAGCCCACAAGCTCCCACCGCTATGTTTACTCTCATAGCTATTTCTGTGCCCGTTTACGCTGTTATTCTCTCATCTTATGAATGAACTATTAAACTCCTATGCACTAGGACACAGAATCCCATCTCCTCTCATCTAAAGATCCCTCTTCTAGCAATTCTCCCTTCTCTCTCTGGCATAATTAGCTTTACTGTCTTAATTGGATCTTTCCCATCAATATGTAAACATGCCTTTATTTCTCTCATCGCAAAAAAAATCCTTTCTTCATCCTTAATTTCCCTCTGACTGTTGCCTCACACTTCTGCTCTCATGCACAGCAGATCCCTTTGAAAACATTTTGTATACCTACTGTCACCATTTTCTTATCCCCTATTCTCTTGTGAACCGACTGCAGTGTCAGGCTTTTACTCCTGCATAGCAGCAAAACTACAAAACTATTCCTTCTGAGGTTGCCCTTCACCTCTCCATAGCTCCTTGCCTCGACCAGTTCTCCGTGATATCTTCTTTGCCTACTCAGTAGCGTCAGACATAATTGATTATTCCCTCTTCCTTGAGACACTAGGGGCTTCCCTGGTGTCTCAGACAGTAAAGACTGCCTGCCAAGCAGGAGACCCGGGTTTGATCCCTGGGTTGGGAAGATCCCCTGGAGAAAGGGAATGACTACACACTCCAGTATTCTTGCCTTGAGAATTCCAGGGACAGAGGAGCCTGGCAGGCTATGGTTTTATGGGGCCACAAAGAGGCGGACATGACTGAGCGACTTTCACGTTCACTAAGACCCTTAGGGTTTTACACTGGCTCCTTCTCCTCCTCCCAGTATTAGCTTAGATGTCAGTCTCTTAGAGAAGCCTTCCTGCCCATTCTATCTAAAATCACAACTCTCCTCCCAGCCCCCAGCTGTATTTTATCACCACAGCAGTTGTCACTGTCGATGTATTATATGGTGTTCTTTTTCATTTTTCTTTTTTCTCCAATAGAATTCAAATTCCATGAGACTAGGGCTTTTTGTCTGTTTTGTTCATTTGTGCTTCATCAGTGCCTAAAGGAGTACATGGAAACTACATGGCTTATAGTAGGCACTCAACTATTTATTATTTAAAGGAGTTAATGAATGAGCTTTTGGCATTTAATTACTAGATAATTATTGTGTCTTGGTATAACTTTAGAAATCAGAAATTTTGATTCTGCCATTCTAAAGCTTGTTATCATATTGCTTCTAGGTATGATGACTATGATTATGGAGAAGTTAATCAATTACTTGAACGAAGCCTGAAGGTTTACATTAAGACAGTGACCTGCTATCCTGAGAGGACTACCAAGCGCATGTATGATAGTTACTGGCGTCAGTTCAAACACTCAGAAAAGGTGTGTTTCATGACTTAACATAGACATATATTCCATGTAAGGAGTAATGATTATGAAAAATTAAATGTGAAAATAGTAATAAATCAGCACCATCACAGAAGTTGGACGTGGCATCATTTGGCCATCAGTTTTTGGGGGGTTTTTTTACAATGTTTTAAAACACCACATTGGACAAAACATATAACCAAAATTTATTGAATGGTAACTAAATTTTGGTTATGTGTTTTGCCCAGTGTGGTGTATAAAGTAAAAGCTTAGCATTGGCCTTTGAAAGATTGGATCTGAAAATTGGATCTTGGCCCAGAAGGCATATCCATTTAGAGATTTTTTTCACTCTAGCCATTTTACAGTTAACCTATCAGAACAATAGTTCTCATTCCAATTTGGTAATTTAGTGATTTGACAATATAATTCAGACCTTTGAGCCAAGTATATTATTATATGAAGAATTTTTTGGATTGAAATATCAATACATAGGAAACATTATTTAAGACCTAATAAATGACCAATATAATGGTATAGTATAAGTATGACCTTAAATCATGAGTCTATTGACCTTTAAATACAAGAATCTTCCATTTATACCACAGTTCCTAAGCTTGAGAGTAAGAAAACCTTTTTAGAGTCCTAATATTAACTAATTAACTATATGACTTTGATAGAGAGTGTTATGACCGTGATCCCTAGCAGTCTTTCTTGAAGTCTTAGAGCCAATCACACATCAGATAAACACCCAGTTACCTCCAGCATCTCTCCTTGACAAAGCTGTATGCTCTGCTTATCAGTTTGCATTACAGTTTCTCCCTTTGCTCAGTGGTATCTAGAAATTCTCCTTACTCATCAAGAGAATAGATCCAATGACATATCTAACCTGTAGAAAGATATCAAAATAATTTAAATATATCATACTTCCTTGTAAAAGCTTTTGAAGATATGTGGGTGCTTATTTTAACCTGTCAGATGAGATGAATCTCCCTCAAAAATTCCCCCAGGTGCTTGTTCACAGCTGTATATGAGAGACTCTAGGCAAGCTAAACATGTCTGAGTTGTTGTTGTTCAGTCCCTCAGTCATGTCTGACTCTTTTCGACCCCATGGACTGCGGCACTCCAGGCTTCCCTGTCCTTCACTATCTCCCAGAGTTTGCTCACATTCATGTCCTTTGAGTCAGTGATGCCATCTGACCATCTCATCTTCTGTCACCCCCTTCTCCTCTTGCCCTCAATCTCCCAGCATCAGGGTCAGATCCAATACTTCAAAGCCCAGTGCTAAACTTTTACTTTACACACCACATTGGACAAAACACATAACCAAAATTTAGCCACCACTCAGTAAACTACCAGATACTAATTTCAGATTGCTTTAAGCTTCAGATTTTTACCTTGGTTTCTCCCATGTACAGGCATACTTCAAAGATATTCTGGGTTTGGTTCTAGACCACTGCAGCAAAGTCAATATCACAATAAAACAAGCCACATGAATTTTTGGTTTCCCAGTGCATGTAAAAGTTGCCTTTATAATACATTGTAGCCTGTTAAGTGTATAATAGCATCCTGTCTTTAAAAACAAACCAGTATGTGTACCTTAATAAAAAAAATAGTTTATTGATTAAAAAAAATGCTAACCATCATTTGAGCCTTCAGTGTCATAATCTTTTTTGTGGTGGAGGGTTTGAAATGTTGTGAGAATTACCAGATGTGACAAAGAAGTGAGCAAATGCTGTTGGAAAAATGACGCCAATAGACTTGCTCAATGCAGGGTTGCCGCAAACCTTCAGTTTGTGAAAAAAGAAAGAAAAGCAGTGTCTACGTGTTGCGTTAAAGCAGAAGTTCAATAAAATGAGGTATGCCTGTAAATAGTAAAACATGTTTTTAAGAACTTTCCAAGGAATAAGTACAGGCTGATTTTCAGCCATATAAAATTTTATATCTGGAAGAAAGTATTTTTTTGTAGGAGAACCGTAATTTGCAAAAATTATTTTTGTTTTATACCCCAAAGGATTGTCTGGCTTTACAGCTATCCTAAGAAAATTACTGGGCTTTTTAAGATTCTAGGGGGTCATTTTTACTGCTCACATGTTTTTAATAAACAGTTTTCTTATGAGTATTACATCATGTGCACGCATAAACATACACAGGCATGTGTGTTTGTATGTGTGTCTATAAAACTGGTAAAATTATAATACCTAATGTGATAATACATTTGTGAATGTCTGATATATGAAATAAATTAAAGTTTTTTCAGTTGTTTATAATGGTCACTAAATTGGTAACACTTTGATTTCTAGGTTCATGTCAACTTACTTCTAATGGAAGCACGGATGCAAGCTGAGCTTCTCTATGCTCTTCGTGCCATAACTCGGCATTTGACCTGAAGCATCACCCAGGGAAGATATCATATATGTGTAAAGACCTTTTCACATAGGATATACATCAGAAGCTGTTTGTGATGTAGCATCAAACATTATTCAATTCTCTAGTGTCAAAATTTTAGCCGTTTTTTGGGGGCGGCTGTAATGTGCAATGATGTGTTTTCTTTTCCTTGATGCTTAACATGACTAACAATTGCAAAAATAATACCGAGGAGCACTACTTGGCATTGTTTGTAGTTGGGTTTTTGGATACTGATCATAAATCATGAACCTGGTTTGTTAATGCTTAACTTCAGTGCTTTGGGGTTTGTATGTGTATTTTTGTTCTTTCCTTTTTTTTTTTTTTTTTAATAAGGAAAAGCGCTTACAATCTACTCGAGCAATTATTTTCCAGATATCAGAATTCAGCAATGAATGACCTCCTCTGGCTATTCTAGAATTTTAAGGTTGTGTCCTACACCTGGTGGAGGAGAAGCATGTGCTGTTGAACTAAGCTGCTCACAGGACACGCATCTGTGTCTCCAGGAGTTTATTTGTCAGGCACTGTTTATTTTTTTTATTTGTTTTTTTTTTTTTTTTTACTGCTATTGGCGATAACATGAAATGTGATACAGCCATTGTCCATAATTTAATGTGAAATTGATCATGATGAATTCTATAGCATGCTACTGAAATGCCAAATTCAGCTAGTTTCTTTCTCTTCTGAAACAGAAGCTTCTGTTTTCCATATCAGATGTATATATTCAAGGTGGAATTATGCATACTCCTTTCTATCACTGACAGTAATTCTCAGTCATCAGAGTAATCAGTGCTCACAGGACTGCTTACAGTTCATTTAGTTGGCACATATAAACATGTACCCACACAAAACTGACCAAAAATTTTCTTTGCACATTTTTCTTTTCTCATAGTGTTTTCTATGTTACAGTAAGCAGAGGAAGGTTAATATGCCTATATTTTTTTTCCTGTTAGGCTTCTAGAACTTACTTTCCATGGTTTTTCTTACGATAGGTTAAACAGTTGATTATTCAAAGGTAAAAATTGTGTTTCTATGCATTAATGTGATTGAACAACAACACAAGAGTGCAATATGTAAAAAAAAAAGAGAGAGAGAGAGAGAGAGACTCAACAAACTTTCGCCCTATTATGTATGTCACTGCAGAAGTGCCCTTTTACCACAGAGCTATAAAGAAATTTAGTTCAGAGTTCTTTATTGCACAAGGCTTTTGCCTTCCTGGGGTTGAACAATGTTCCTTTCACAATGCCAAAGCATCCCCATTCCCAGAACAATCTCTTTGGACAACTGGTTTAAAAAAGATCTCAAGTCTTACGGGAGGAAAAAGCATCCCCAAAGTCACATTTTTGCATTGGTTCATGTTGCTTGATTAGACTATCTTCACAGAGCACAACGCTGTACATTTATAGCTTTAATTTGTATTATGTTAATGAACCAGTAAAGTGCCTAAAGAGATGCTCACAGCTATCTGGTAGGACACAACTGCACTGCTTAAACACTTTTTAGTTAACTAAGGGTGACTTGAATTTTACACAAACATGCTAATTTTTTTTAAAAAATCCATTTTTTCACAGTAAAGAGGATAGTTAAATTTTTCCGTTAGCATTCCCACAAAGATTGCATTTTAGACTTGTAATCTAGGACTTAACTTTTTCTTTCCTCTCATGAAAGAATTGTGGGCTAGTGTTCTCGTCAATCATTTTCCCCTTCCATTTATCATTCTTTTCTGGTACAATCCATTAGGTTGCTTTCTGTTAGGCTTTGTTCTAGGTAAGAAAACAGAAAGATGACTGTACACCTATGAATATAAGGTAGTTCTGCATTTTTAGATTCCAGGATCTTGTTTGAAATCTTCCATGTGAGGAAAAAAACTGCTAATACTTCTAAAGACAGGGTGGTTTATTTAAAAAGATTATTCAAAGAACTCATGCCAGATCGAGTCTGTTTCATTTATTGCATACACCATATGTTGATGTTATTCCATATCACATTATATAGATAGGTACTAACTACAAAGAAAGTATTTAGGGGAATGGCAAAATACGAATGACAAGTGCATGTCCATTTGACTTCCCTAATTTTAGAACTTTCAAGTTGAGGATACCCTTTACTCTTGACATTTGGTTGTTTTAACTAGAATTCTTTCAGCTAATTTCCCTTTGTTTTTGTGCAGGTGACCTGTATTAGAGGTTGAAAAATAATTTATATATTGAAAAGGAGGAAAAATTCTCATAGAACATCATAAGAGCTTTAAACCAAAAGGGGAAACAAGGTTTAAGTAACTAAAATGGCCACTTAGTTTTTGTTTTTGCATTCCCTGCCCCAGAAATGTAAGTAGTTGAAGTTTGGGTTATGGGAATATTATTAGTGCCTTTACTAGATCTCTTTCCTAGCAAAGTTTCTTTTTAGCTTAGCATAGATGTATCTTATCACTAATCAGGAAAATCAGTTGACTTGGAACTATAAATAAAAATAAAACAAGATATTTATGAACCTCACTGAATCAGCCTAGAAAAATTGACTTTGGAGGTGCCAAAGCACCTGCCAAGATGCAGCCTGCACAGCCTTCTAGGTTGTGAATACCGTTTGTACAGTGAGTTTGCTGTGAACTTCAGCTACTGCAAACTTGAAATTCTGATGCGGTTTTCCAGGGTGGTATTTTTTCAGAGTATTGAATTTACTGTGTAGTAATTTATAGTATAGCTTTTTATATTAAAATGTGATATTTTTTAAAAGAGCTCTCTGGTTCAATTGGTGTCATGATGTGACTATACGATCTGCTAACCTACCCCTTGGGCTCACATTGTGCCAAACTGAGATGTGCACATGTACGTGAAAAAAACAAAAAGCACATGTGAATGTGAAGTCTCTAACTCCGTTGCTTATTATTTTCCAATTAGTCTAATAATCCATTGATGTATATGCTTGAAATGGTTCTCTGTTTACTTAGGAATTTCGAGTTTTCCCGCTAGAGTTAGAATGCTCAGTTTTCTCAGATCACCTTAAGAAAATCCAAATACTCCTCTCTCTGAAACTAAATGGTGAGCCCAGTCCCTTGACTGTGGGAGTGGCCAGACAGGTGCCTCCTTAAATCCTTCGGATTCAGCTTCCTCAGATGGACTCGTGATAATTAGAGGAAAGCAGGCTTTTGAGATGGGACAACTTGTAACTTTCTTCACCTTTTTGAGCTAAGGATATTGTCTCAGTCTCAGGAAGAACCTTTGTCCCATTTGGGGTACCTTTTAAGTAAAAGATGGCTAATGTGAAATCTGGGGCATGGTCTTGGCTTGTAATTATAGCTTTAAACCCAAATAATAACAACACAAGACTGTCTTAGAATAGCACTCTCAATGTCAGCTCTATATCAAAATCATATTTGAACCAGAGCCCCTATTTTAATTGTGCTATAAAGTCCCTTAAAGATTTCAAATGCTTCTAAAACCTAGTTAACATTATTCCTGAGCAACTTTTTTCCCACCTTACAGAGTTTTTAAATCCAAAATCTTAAATTTTTATGCTAGAGCAAAATGAAATTATCAACCAGCAGTTAAAAATGTGTACTTTAAATATAGTTCACCATTTTTGTGCAGAGTACATGCCTATATGGTGGTAAGATTCTTTTAAACTCTAAGGGCAGTTCATCAGGGAAAAAAATAAATTTCAGTGCATGTTATGAAAATTTTTTGCACTGTGCTAGTAAAATGAGGTTTTCATTTTTGTTTAATGTTGCATTTTAAAGACAATTCTAAATCATTCCTCTGGAAAGCAAGACCTTAAACTCTTTATATAGGGGGACTTTTTCTTATTTTATGCAAATAGACGGTCTTGCATGGAGTGAAAATTTATGCAACTATAATGTTATATAAATAGTATATGAAATTTGCTAATAGTATAATTTAACAGGAAGCTGAAAGATATGTGGCTCCTCTATTCAGACTGAGTTTTAAGTTACCTAATTTCATAGTCAGAACCTATTCTAGGTGGCCATCATCATAAACTCTGTTTCCCGATTATATCCATCTGAAGACTGAGAATCAAATTAGTCTTTCCTTAAAACAGTACTGTAACATGAATGTATCCATCTCAGTCAACAGAACTTCTGTGCCCCCTCCATGTGGAACTTACTTCCCTGCTAATTTGGCTTCATCAGTAGTGTCTGCTCGGGTGAGACCTAGAACAGAAACAGCTGGAGTGAAATGGACCGCAGAGGTAGAGCCACCTGTGGAGACAGAGCCCTGTGAGGAAGGGAGAGTTTTCAAAGAACGCATGAACCATGACTCTACTAGCATGGCTGCCCTCAGCATCACACACCCGGTCTAAAGGAACCCTTCCTGTTGCGGGAGCTCCTGCCTGCATTCAGCCCACCCTTTCCTGCCTGCTTGCTCTTCCTCGCAAGTGCCTCAGCCTCAACCATGCTCACTCTCCTCCCCTCCCCTCGGCCCATCTTGGTGTGAACGCCTGTTCACAAACCAGACATCACCAGCCACCTGCTGATCATCACCAGCATTTACTTTTCCCAGTTACTTTTTCTCCATTCATGAGGAATACAACTTGTCCCAACTCCCTTGAAATCCTTCAATCATCTAGGTATATTTTGGCTCACCTTTGCCCTTGATCCCCTACCGGAAATTATGTAGCACCACGTGTGATCGCATCCATCCCATACTGTTCTGCCCTCTCCCGGCTGCCAGAATATCTTGCTCTCCTCTACCTCATCCCCAAAGAGCCTATAAACTCAGAGTATCCAACCATTTTCATGGATTCACTCTCTGTTGTTCAGAAGTACTACTTCCATATTTTAAATAAATCATAGAAGAGTTTTGCCTTCTATCAAAGTATGAATCTTTATATTTATACATGATAAGAAATCAAACTATTTCTACCATGCAGAATTTAGCATTTAGCAGGATTTTAAAGTGATTGACATGCCATCCTAACCTGGATCTATATTAGGTAGTAAATACCTGCATTAGTCCACGTTATTTGAATGTAAAGTGAAGAACTCCAGCAGTCCAGACTAATCTGTAACCAATCAGTGGAACAGGGAATTTCTGGCATAGACATGGGTGGTGTTTCTGACATCTGTTTTATGGGTGTCATTTAGGCCTTGAAACATATTTCCAATAGAAGGACATATGATAAACGGCGTTTAGGTGGTCCCATTGGATCACAGAAGCCCACTGGATTTATAATATAGATAAAATACCACAAAATTGGCTACCTAAGGGTTTGATCAAGCTTCCCTCATTAGACTAAGCTTGTAGCCCCTGTTCCTACCCTGTTTCTCGCTGGGGAAAATGAGCTGTGAGATGAAAAGGGAATGCACTTCCTTCATAGTCCTTATTCCCCTGGCATACTTCCAGGATATCCAGGCAGTATCATCCAGGAACAGGGAGCGCACGGAAGGGGAAGAAGCCACAGCGCTTCCGGTCTGGCTGGTGCCTGCTTAGCGCAGTCCATAGATGAACGCTGTCGGATTTCTAACGGGGCGTGTTCATCTGTAGACAGTTGTCTGACCTGAAGACAAACCCCACCCTGTTGGAAAGAACACATTAAAATATTATGATCTGTGGTGGTATCCGGCTGCCTTCCACACCCATTTGTGAACACCCCAACTCGAAAAGAGTCCAGTAAATACCTTTAAGGGCCCAGGAATGAATATATGCCTAGTTAAGAAATGAGACTTGAATAAATAGAGCCTGAAGGAATAGTTTTTCTTAAATCCTATGTTATAAAATGTTCCTTCTAGCTTTAAATTAATTATGAGTGCACCACCGTGAGGTCTAGAATTGAAAAAGAAGGAATATGAGGGTGGGGGGTGGGGTGAGGAGATGAATACCTGATTCTTTTCAATGCTTGTGGAAATCTTTGAAGTAATGAAATTCATACTACAGAATGGCCATTAAAACAAACACCCTATTTTACAGCTCATAGTACAACATCAAATGTTAGTAAGTCTAACTATGATAAATGTAATTTTGGGTATATAAATTTGCTAAAGCAGTCTATTTTCTTGCATTCCTCAGTTTAACTTCATAAAAAAATCAAAAGGAGAGAGATTCTCTAGTCTTTAATGCTAAAGTATTGTTTATCAATCCTGATTAGCTTAAGTTTATGCATTATGACACCTACTGAGTGAAACTGATTATCCATCTCCTTCTTAAGTTAATCAATCTTTACAAGTTGTCGACTGATTCCCAAATCTGATAAGGAAGGATCAAAAAGTAGGATCAAGGAAATTCATCAGTTGGGTACCCAAGAAATTTCCTTTGTAACGTTAAGACTTGTTTTCTCCTTCCTGAATTTCACTGATTCTCTAAAATAAAGGGAAAGCGTTAAATGCTACCCTTGTTCACCAAGGGAAGTCATCCTAACTCTATGCCTAGTGCAGATATTCCCTTTACATCCATATATCTTCCCTGGAAAGAAAATGCCATTTTTTTCCCCTTCCTCTTTTCTCTTTCACATCTACTCTTTTCAATCAGATAAGATAGACACAGAAAGCAAACCGCAAGCCAGTTTGGCGTCTTCTCCATGCTGATAGAATACTCACAGCCACATGCACAGTTGGAGCAAGGTTACACAGAACCCTGTCAGGTCAGCGTGGAACATGGCCTTGCTGCTTGGATTAGCTCCTTCAACCCTGAAAATAACTTTCCTGGTCATGGAAGAACTGGATGTATCCTTTAGCTTATGAAATAGGATTTGAACTTGAAATCTCTCTTTTTAAAAAAGAACCTGATTTTGCAGGGCAGCTACATCATGAATGTATATATTAAGACTTTGTAGCTGAATTGCACATGAAATCAGATTGCCAACTTCTTATCTTTCAATTTTAGACATCATTTTATCCTTAAGTTGTGAGTGATATATGTAGCATGCTGTGAAATGTCTGTTATAGTTCTTTAATTCATCAGTATTAATACAGAATTATCTTTTTGCGTTCCTTGGTACTTTTTATTCCATGTAATCAGAAGCTGTGATGTTTTGCCTTTGTAGTCCTGTGCTTTGTTACTGTAATTTTTTTCTTTTTTACGAAGCACGTGACTTTGGACTAATGTGAGGCGGATGACGTGATCTTTAAGACTGCTATATATCTATCAGTCTCTTACTATATAAGGTTTTCAATTAGAATAAGCTTTTATCAAATAGATCATTGATGCAATTTAGGATTCACACAATTTTCAGTGTCAAATGGCGATCTTACATTTATAGCTTCAATTCTGAAGACAGCAAACTTGATAAACAGCCACTTTAAACTTGTTCTGGCAAATCAGACCCTGCTGTAGATGTAGTCTAAGTTAGTTAACCATATAAGCCTTTTCAAATATTATGCCCTCCACATGAGTCAGCAGTTAAGAAGAGTATAGAACCCATGAAAGCTTTTTGTATGTATAACTAGGTTTTATTTTTCTTAATGTTGCTGATTTTACAATTCTGACTAAAGCTGACCTCAATGGATCAGTTTATGTGTAATATTCTAGTGCTTTAATGCCTCTTTTTTTTTTTTTTTTGGAGGGATGGGTAATATTATTTGAACAGCTACAGAAGGAACCGTTGGTGAGTCAAGGCAAACACATTTGAAATAAAGCAACTGTGTATTAACATGTTAACAATTCATAACTGCACTTTTTATGACATTTTGAAAATCTATTTATAGGTACAGAACAATGGGTTTTGTTAAACTGTATCACATTTATACTTGCAGAAATTTATTTCATTGTTATTAGTAGGAATTTTATTGGTTCAATAAAATTGGCAAAACTGAACACTGACTGTTTACTTTTATATATATATTTAATTGAATATTCAAGAAGCATTCTTGTGTAGGTTTTGTTAATTATTGGATATGCATTCATCAGCATTGTTGTAAGAGTCATTTTCCCTCTTATTTCTTCCTGACCCACAGTTTTCTTATGACATTTATTATAACCACTTAATATTGCATTAATGGAATAGTGTAAATTGTGCAAAATAGAGTTATTATTACCTTTGAAACTGTCCATTGTGATCTCAGCAATAGGAAAATTAATTTCACTATTATCTCTTATTAACCAAAAATAGTAAGGTAAAATGGGGAAAGGGGCATTGAACCTGGGGTTAGAGCTTGAATTCAAAGCTTATTCTTTTTCACTTAAGCTTTGTGGTCTTAAGTAACTTGATTTCTAGGATCCATGATTTTTGTACCACAATCTGAGGGAGATAACTGCCTTCTTGAGATAGTTGCTTGAGATTGGGTGATGTGTAAGAAGGGATTTGAAATAAGCAGTACAGTGATGAGTCTGATTGAATGCCTGAGAAAACCCAGAGAATATTGCTGTTGCTAATTGAAATAAAGAGTTAGGAAGGAGACTTTGGGAGGCAGGGGTGAGTATACATGTGTAATGAGGTGATAGTGAGACTGTCAAGTAGAAATGTAAGGTAGTCTTTGGGAAAGCTAGAGGGGATGTGCAAAGTATTTTGTGCAAGGTATTCCAAGGAGAGCCTTAACTTTCTATTTCTCTTAGCTCACTAATTACACAAAAACTCATAGCAAAGGCAAGAACTCTCCCTTTGTGCCATATGTCCAGCTATACTGCACACATGCGTGCTAAGTTGTTTCAGCCGTGTCCAGCTCTTTGTGACCCCATAGGCTGTAGCCCACCAGGCTTCTCCATCCACAGGATTCTCTGGGCAAGAAGACTGAGGTGGGTGGCTGTGCCCTCCTCTAGGGGATTTTCCTGACCCAGGATGGAACCCGCATCTTCTGCTGCTCCTGCATTGGCAAGTGGATTCTTTACCACTAGTGTCACCTGGGAAGCCCTCAGCTGTACTGGGAGATCAGCAGAAACCAGCTTCTTGCTGATTAGAGTCTGTGGTTTTCAATAACATGTGACCTCTAGGGGAGATAACAGAGAAGGAAATGGCAACCCACTCCAGTATTCTTGCCTGGGAAATCCCATGGACAGAGGAGACTGGTGGGCTACCGTCCATGGGGTCACAAAGAGTCAGACATGACTTGGCGAGCAAAGAGCAGCAGTAGTAGCAAGGGAGATAAAGGACAGGGCACGTCAGACCACACTCAGTCAACAGCTAAACTTCCACTTCTTCCTCAATTCAAGATCCAGCTTTTTGACCCTAGTTCCCTAGGAACTGATTAATAACTTTGGCCATTTTTAAAAGTGAAATGAAACCCCTTATGTGTGTACTTGGTCTCACATATACGGTCTCATTAAATCCTCATAATAACTTTGTAAAGAACTGACAATATTTTACACAAGAAGAAACAGTCTTGAGAGCTTTGCCCAAGAGTTGGTGCCTTAGAATCAGCACAGTGAGGATCTGAATTCCGTCTTTCTGACACCACTTTTACACTGAACTTCACTACCTTAATCCAGCCTAAGTTTCTTGGTTAATGATATAAATGACTATGCTTGCAACATGACATCCTTCTTGAAAAATTAAAGAATAGTTCAAGCTCCCAAACAAAAGTTTAGATAATTTACTTTTCTGGCTAACTTGCAACTTTTTTTTAATTTAAAAAAATAGATTTTATTCCCCCCCCCCTCCCTCCAGTCGTGAATAAGCCTTTTGATTTAAAACATGATATCTTAGGGGGGAGGTTCACCTGTCAGTTTAAAGTTTGGAAGTTTTTCCCAAGAGACAATAAGCCTGATCCTGAAGAAGACTTGGGCTTCCCTGGGGGCTCAGATGGTAAAGAATCTACCTGCAGTGTAGGAGACCCAGCTGCGATCCCTGGGTCAAGACGATCCCCTGGAGAAGGGAATGACTACCACTCCAGGATTCTTGCCTGGAGAATTCCATGGACAGAGAAGACTTGTGAGCTACAGTTCATGCAGTTGCAAAGAACAACTGACTCTTTTCTTAAAGACCCAGAAAAGTTTAAAACTGTATTGCCTTTTTTTTTTTTTTTTAGGACCTTTCTATGTGGTGGAAGTTACCAATCCAAAGCCATAGTTTCTAACTCAGGTAATTTTCTGTGAATTGAAAAGGAGGTCGGTCTCAGAAAAATGTCTCTTCTCCCATAATCTCACATACTTGACATGTTTCAAAACACAGGTGAGTCCACACCCTTCCATAGAACACTTTTATTTCATTTCACCTATAGAGGAGAGTGAAAAAGTTGGCTTAAAGCTCAACATTCAGAAAACGAAGATCATGGCATCTGGTCCCATCACTTTATGGCAAATAGATGGGGAAACAGTGGAAACAGTGTCAGACTTTACTTTGGGGGGCTCCAAAATCACTGCAGGTGGTGACTGCAGCCATGAAATTAAAAGACACTTACTCCTTGAAAGAAAAGTTATGACCAACCTAGATAGCATATTCAAAAGCAGAGACATTACTTTGCCGACTAAGGTCCGTCTAGTCAAGACTATGGTTTTTCCTGTGGTCATGTATGGATGTGAGAGTTGGACTGTGAAGAAGGCAGAGCGCCGAAGAATTGATGCTTTTGAAGTGTAGTGTTGGAGAAGACTCTTGAGAGTCCCTTGGACTGCAAGGAGATCCAACCAGTCCATTCTGAAGGAGACTAGCCCTGGGATTTCTTTGGAAGGAATGATGCTAAAGCTGAAGCTCCAGTACTTTGGCCACCTCATGCGAAGAGTTGACTCATTGGAAAAGACTTTGATGCTGGGAGGGGTTGGCGGCAGGACAAGAAGGGGACGACAGAGGAGGAGATGGCTGGATGGCATCACTGACTCGATGGACGTGAATCTGAGTGAACTCCGGGAGTTGGTGATGGACAGGGAGGCCTGGCGTGCTGCGATTCATGGGGTCGCAAAGAGTCGGACACAACTGAGCGACTGAACTGAACTGAACTGATAGAATTCTTTAAAGGGATCTGAGACAAGAATGCTTAATAATCCCTCTTGCACTAGCCTCCTTCTAAAATAAACATAAACGAACCCTTCATCCTCATATCAACATAAAACTCAGGAAGACTCCTACTTACACTTTTACCACCCATTGACTATTTCCTTTATTTGCTGAGGCATTAGTGCCAACTGCTTCAGACACACCAGCCACTTCACACACCAACCATTTCACCATGGCTGTGGCCCATTGCTAACCCCCTCCTGCCCCATGCTGTGGCCACCAGCTTCACACAGGCTGGGGCCAGGTTTTCCCAGAGACAGTGGGAAAGCACCTCTTAGGTCTGGCTTCCTGCCCTGGGGCTGCTCTGAGTTCTTGTGCCAGGGTACCAGAAGGACCTTGTTGTTGTCATTCAGATTCTCAGTCATGTTCGACTCTTGTGACCCCGTGGACTACAGCACTCCAGGCTTCCCTGTCCTTCACTATCTCCTGGAGCTTGTCAAACCCATGTCCATTGAGTCGGTGATGCCATCCAACCATCTCATCCTCTGTCATCCCCTTCTCTTCCTGCCCTCAATCTTTCCCAGCATCACAGTCTTTTCCAAGGAGCCGAATCTTACCATCAGGTGGCCAAAGTGCTGGAGCTTCAGCTTTGGCATCAGTCCTTCCAGTGAATATTCAGGGTTGATTTCCTTTGGGAGTGACTGGTTTGATCTCCTTGGTTTCCAAGGGACTCTCAAGAGCCAAGGGACTCTCAAGAGTCTTCTCCGGCACCTCCATGCTGATCGCATTCAACCACAAGGGTAAGGAGTTAGCAGTCAACCCCTGCGCAGTGATTAACTGAAGACCAGGGGTGACTGTTTGCTTCTTTCCATCTGCTGGATCTCAGTTCAGAGACTCAGAGAACCTGGTGGAACTGAGTACCAGTCCACTCTTTCCTCCTTTTCCTACTTTACTCCCCCTGTCCTCCACTCCTGCCCCTCAAGCTCAAATCAACTTTAATCTCAGGGTTTGCTTCCCAGACGTCCATACCAAGATAAGGCAATGCAGTGCAGGGGTTTAGGTGGCAGGTCCTAGAATAAATTCAAATCTCAGCTCCACCACAGCAAACTATTTAGCCATGAACAAATCACCAGATCTTATGGTTCATCTATACATGTGGATAACAGGAATAAGAAGGAAGATATGGCCCTTGTCGTTAAAAGGGGGGGAAGTGTGGGTAAGAGAGGCAACATGAGACAACATAGGAAAGAAGAAGATAATAACTTGTAATGTGGTATAAAAAGAGCCATCATTTATCAAGTTATCATGTATCCTATCTAAACATTAAGAACTTTAAATACATTATTTTATCCTAATCCCCTTGAAAGTGGGTATCTTCCCCATTTTAGAGAGATGAAAATAGACGTGGAGCAAAATGAAGCAACTTGTCTGAGGCCAAACAAATGGACGGTACAACTATCCTCAGATTTGTCTGGCTTTAACCATTCGTCTTTTCCCTCTATGCCAAATAAAGAGATGTGTGTGTGAGTGAGTCACTAAGTCATGTCCAACTTGCAACCCCATGGACTGACCCACCAGGCTCCCCTGTCCCTGGGATTCTCCAGGCAAGAATACCCCAGTGGGTTGCCATTTACTTGGGAGAATCATGCATTTTTGTTAGCTGTTAATAGTGATGGTTTTTCAAGCAGCCAGTGTTGAAACAGGTGCTGGTAGAATTGCCAAGATTTGGATTTGCAGTGATGGAGGAGCTACACCTTTAGAAGGGAGGACAGAGGGCCAAGAGTCCACTGCAGTGTGGAGTGTGCATGTGCAGGATCCACATTAGAAGATGGATTTGGAAGCTGTAATTTGGTCACACTGTGCAGGGTCTGAACGGTCAGGCTAAAGAACTTGTATTTATTCATTTGGAAAAGGAGATGGAAACCATTTTCCATGGGTCTTTAGCACTGGCATGGAGTTGTCCCTTATTTTGAAATAATAGCATCTCCTTGGCAACCAGAGCCCGACTAGAATTTCAGGGCAGTGTAGAAACAGAAGGGCCTCCCTTGTGGCTTAGTGGTGAAAAATCCACCTGCAGAGCAGGAGATGCAGGTTCAATCCCTGGGTCGGGAAGATCCCCTGGAGGAGGGCATGGTGACCCACCCCAGTATTCTTGCCTGGAGAGTCCCAGGGACAGAGGAGCCTGGCAGGCTACAGTGCACAGGGGCACACAGACTCAGACATGACTAAAGTGACTGAGCATGCACACACGCATAGAAAGAGCATCTGCCAGGTGACTGTGATGCCTTCTTTGGGATGTTTTCTGAATGCCTTGAGTAATTTCTTGAATGCTTTTGCACGTCCCCCTCAGTGATGTACTCCAGGCCATGACTGGTAAAGCCTAAGACAGTCGAAGCAAACTGTTGGCATGCAGGTTGGCGTACCCTCCCACCTGTGTGCACACAGACACTCCTGATGTCTAGAACCAATGTAAGACCCTTCAGAGCTTGGTGCTTTCTAACCATGTGATACCTAAGGAGAAAAAGATTCAGTAATCGACGTGTTTACATAAATGGCACCAACAGATGTCCTCCCTATAGCCACATGCTTTGGAACGTGAGTTGACAACTTCACTTGTCCAAAGGGAGGGTCTGTTTCTCCTCCTTCTTGAACATGGGCTCCTTCGATGGCTGAGCTGACCAACAGTGTGGCAGAGGTGCAATGTACAAGTCACAGACACAGGTTCTAAGAGGCCTTGCACGTTTCTACTCTCTCAGAGGTTGAGCCACTTGGAGCAAGCTGAATTGCCGCAGTGGTTCTAGCTAAGATGTGAAAAAGCTCACCCAAGATTCAGTCAGTTCAGTTCAGTCGCTAAATTGTGTCCGACTCTTTGAGACCCTGTGGACTGCAGCACGCCAGGCTTCCCTATCCATCACCAGCTCCTGGAATTTACTCAAACTCACGTCCACTGAGTCGGTGATGCCATCCAACCATCTCATTCTCTGTCATCCCCTTCTCCTCCTGCCCTCAATCTTTGCCAGCATCAGGATCTTTTCACCCATGATCAGTTAAGTGTTTTAGCCTGGATGGTAGCCTGACAGCTGACTCCTGACTTGGGGGTGACGCCTCACCCAGCCCAGTTAAGGTCAGCAAAATCACCCCACCAACCCACAGGCTCATGAGGAGAGCCCAGTATGTATTGTGAGCCATTGAGGTTTTGCGATTGTATGTCGCACAGCTTGTCTGTGGCAATAGATAACTGATAGAACGCCAGTGCTGGAGGCAGCTAGCTCTTCATCCTCAGAGAAACTAGATCGGGAAATTTCTTCTTATATCACAGTCGATGAAGGGCAGCCTTGAAAACAGTCATAGGGGTTTCCACTTACAAATCTCTAAAATCAATGTCATTGGTAACTTAATAATCAGCACTTTGTTCATCCTTGTCCTCAGAATGTCCATTTTCACAGGGTGAAATGTATAGCATTCCTGTTAAGCTTGTTCTTAAGACTTCATCCTCAATATTTTGGATCCAAAGTATGACTGTACTCATAACTGGGCTGGTGAGGTTAGGGCCAAAATACCCAAACTCTAGACTATAAGAATCACTGAAAGTGAAAGTGAAGTCATGCAGTCGTATCCTACTGCGACCCCATGGACAGTAGCCTATGAGGCTCCGCTGTCCACAGGATTTTCCAGGCAAGAATACTGGAGTGGGCTGCCATTGCCTTCTCCAGGGGATCTTCCCAACCCAGGAATTGAACCCGGGTCTCCTGCATTGCAGACAGACGCTTTAACATCTGAGCCACCAGGGAAGCAAGAATCACTGAAGAACTTGCTAAAAATTCAGGTTCATGGAACCATCCCCAGAAATTCTGATTTAATGAATATGGGGCAGAGACCAGGAATCTCCATTTTTAAAAAGCATCCGTGGTAACAGGAAAGCCACATGCTCAGACTTTGAGGGGAAAATGGTTTGGTTACAAAATGAGCGTTCCAGTTCTGAATGGAATGAAGCTACAATACAGAGTCATGCATTCGTGCATGCTAAATCACTTCAGTGGTGTCCAACTTTGTGCGGCCCCATGGACCATAGCCCGCCAGGCTCCTCCGTCATAGGATTCTCCAGGCAGGAATATTGGAGCGACTTACCGTGCCCTCCTCTAGGGGATCTTCCCAACCCAGGTATCAAACCCATGCCCCTTAGGTCTCCTGCATTGGCAGGCGGGTTCTTTACCACTAGCACCACCTGAGAATTCCACAGGGTGATACAACAGGGTAATAACTGAAGTCTGTGAAAAGAAAAAAAAGCAAACCAATCGACAGGAAGACACGTGGACACAGAAAATAATCATAAATAAGGTACAAGGAAAAGAAATGTTTTTCTCCAGGCTTTTCAATAAAGTTTCCTGCACTACTTCGATTTCTACCTCAAGTGAAGTTTAGGCCAAATTAGTAGTTCTCAACCACATTGCACTTAGAATCACATGAGGACTTTAAAGACACTGATCTCTGAGAACCCCAATCCTACCCCAAGATTCTAGTGGAGTTAGTCTGAGGTGCATGCAAGACATTTGGTTTTGAAAAGTTCTCCTGGTCATTCCAACGTCCAGCACATTTTGAGAACCAGTGAAATTAATAACCCCTCCCACCAAGTAGACCTCTTCCTAACAGTGGAAAGAACTGCAGCCTGATTTCTGACCTCCAGACAGAATAGAGAGAAGGGAGCCAGAATAGAGAGAGAGAAAAAAGAATTTCCAGCTCCTTCTAAAATCACTTTTTATAGCAGAGTCTTAGAAGTGCTGAGATGGGTGGTGAACATGGAAACATACAATCAGTTCACATGACCCCAGGAAAAGAAGGCCCGTGCCCACGCTTGCTTGTGAGCAGAGCAAGTTTTGCAGACTGAAGTCATTCTAGATGTCTCTGTCTCTGTATGCAGTGTGTACCCTTGAAAGTGTGGTATACAAGTTATGTGGTGTCTTTCATAATTAACTCTTCTCTCTCTAACTTTGTGGTAAGAATGCTTGTCTGGTATTTCAGTATTTATTGAATGCACAGATCCTGTATGACATAAAACAGTCCCATGAAAATAAGGCCTAGGGGAATTTTAAAAATGAAATGGACTCTGGAGGAATACAAGTGTGAAGAATGGTGTTCAAATCACATCCCTGTGCGCTGAAATTTACAGGGAAGCTTCTTAAAAACAGATGTTCCTGGAAACCACCCAAACTTACTGAATCAGAATGGGAGGTAAGGGGCCAATACAATGTCTCTTTTTACAAGCTCCCCACACAACTTTTATGCACTCTGCACCACAAGAGGCTCCTTTCAAGAACCATCTATCTTTGGGGACACCCCCTCCCTTGGACAACTTTATACAAAGAGTTGCTGCTGCTGCTGCTGCTGCTAAGTTGCTTCAGTCGTGTCCGACTCTGCGACCCCATAGACGGCAGCCCACCAGGCTCCTCTGTCCATGGGATTTTGCAGGCAAGAGTACACAGAGCTACACAGTGTTAAATCCACCTTGTCTTCACCCCCCCGGATGTTCAGTATATGACAGAGAAACCAAAGAAGACTGCATGTTAACAAAGCAGCTAATCCAAAGGCCTCCAGAAGAATCTGTGTCAGAGACAGTTTCCCCACAGTGAAAATGAATCCCCTACCATAAACTCCAGATACAAATATCTCCTGAAGTGGAAATTCCTGAAATGGAACTTCTCGACCAGAAGGCAAAACCACTCTAATGCTCTTCATTGCCGAATTGCTTTCCAGAAAGGCTATGCAGAAGAAGAGCCCATCTTGAGAAACACAACAGTCGATGCCAACATGAGGAGAAGGCCAGGGAAGGAGGTGGGGCAGGAGCTGCCAGAGACTGGACCCACACGCCTGCAAAGCCTGTTCTCTCTCAATGCCACCAGCGGGCAACAGATGATAAAACAGGAGCTCCCTGCCCTCAAGATGTTTACAGTCAGGAGCAGGGTCAGGGAATAGTAAGCAAGAAAATCTTAGTATCGTAGCCTAGAAATCGCAATAAACGTTGTCAAGGGAAAGACAAGGAACAAGAGTGAATTGTGGTCTGGCAGGGTTCTCAGAGGAGGTGACATTTATGCAGGTTAGCTCATTTGCACAGGATGTTGATTTGGGGCAGCTGTCCCACGGCCAAGGTCACCGGTTTCTCTGTGATATCCTAAAGCCTTGGCATTGGTGGCACCAGGGAACAATGACGAGGGAGGTGTTAGAGGAAGGGGAATTCCTGGGTGCCTGCCACGTGCTTCCCCACTAGAGAATGTTCTTTCCTCCCCAGCATCTTCCCTGAGGTTGCTGGGGGCCCAGGGACTAAGTGTCCTCACCCAGTGAGTCTCCCCAAAGAACGGGAGACACAAAGGCCTGGCCAGCCATGAATGGGTGGGAGAGAAGCTGTCACAGGCCCTGGGCCAATCAGAAGATGTTTGGGCTCTTGTCTGAGCCTGGAGACCTGATTACCTGGCCTGCACTGGCCCCTAAGGGAGCCAAGCCCTTGCTCAAAGCTGAGTGCCCCAGAGGGTGTCAGGTACCACGCAGCCCTGCCAAGCAGTCTGCAAAGAAATGCTAACTAGGGTTGCCATGGTGACTTTTGTGCTGCAGGCATTAGAGGTTAGATGGCAGGGCCTTGGGGCCTGGCCTTGAGGATACAGCCCAAGAGTTCCCTGCCTGAGAAGACTGTTTGAAAGACACCCCAACTGAAGGGTGCATTTATTCTCTCAAGGCCCCGTCAGACTCCTCTATTGGATCTTTTTAATTAAATTTCTTACAAAGTAAACCGTGTAGTATTATTCGTGTGTGTATGTGTGTGCGCTCAATCATGCCCTATTCTTTGCCACCCCATGGACTGCAGCCCGCCAGGTTTCTCTGTCCATGGGATTCTCCAGGCAAGAATATTGGAGTGGGTTGCCATTTCCTACTCCAAGGGATCTTCCCAACCCAGGGATCCAACCCATGTCTCTTGCGCCTCCTGCATTGGCAGGCAGATTCTTTACCACTGCACTACCTGGGAAGCCCCAGTCATTCATAAACAGTCCCATTAACTACACACATGGGAAGCCCTGTTTGAAGGCATCCTCCTTAAGCACTATGAGAAAGCACAAAGTCATGGGAAAGAGCTTAGACTCTGGGGTCAGACAAACTCAAGTTCAAAATCCAGCTCCACCACCCACTGGCTCCACTCTGCAGGTTCAGAGATGCTGGGCAGGTTCTGAAACTTTCTTCTGCCTTCCTTCTTGGTTTTATAGAATGGGGATGATAGAACCTACTTTGCAGGTCAGGAAGTAACAGTTAGAACTGGACATGGAACAACAGACTGGTTCCAAATAGGAAAAGGAGTACGTCAAGGCTATATATTGTCACCCTGCTTATTTAACTTATATGCAGAGTACATCATGAGAAACGCTGGGCTGGAAGAAGCACAAGCTGGAATCAAGATTGCTGGGAGAAATATCAATAACCTCAGATATGCAGATGACACCACCCTTATGGCAGAAAGTGAAGAGGAGCTAAACAGCCTCTTGATGAAAGTGAAAGTGGAGAGTGAAAAAGTTGGCTTAAAGCTCAACATTCAGAAAATGAAGATCATGGCATCTGGTCCCATCACTTTATGGCAAATAGATGGGGAAACAGTGGAAACAGTGTCAGACTTTATCTTTTTGGGCTCCAAAATCACTGCAGATGGTGACTGCAACCATGAAATTAAGAGACGCTTACTCCTTGGAAGGAAAGTTATGACCAACCTAGATAGCACATTGAAAAGCAGAGACATAACTTTGCCGACTAAGGTCCGTCTAGTTAAGGCTATGGTTTTTCCTGTGATCATGTATGGATGTGAGAGTTGGACTGTGAAGAAGGCTGAGCGCCGAAGAATTGATGCTTTTGAACTGTGGTGTTGGAGAAGACTCTTGAGAGTCCCTTGGACTGCAAGGAGATCCAACCAGTCCATTCTGAAGGAGATCAGCCTGGGTGTTCTTTGGAAGGGATGATGCTAAAGCTGAAACTCCAGTACTTTGGCCACCTCATGCGAAGAGTTGACTCATTGGAAAAGACTCTGATGCTGGGAGGGATTGGGGGCAGGAGGAGAAGGGGATGACAGAGGAGAAGATGCCTGGAGGACATCACCGACTCAATGGACGTGAGTTTGAGGGAACTCCGGGAGATGGTGATGGACAGGGAGGCCTGGCGTGCTGCAATTCATGGAGTCGCAAAGAGTTAGACATGACTGAGCAACTGAACTGAACTGAACTGAACCGAACTGTGAGAATTCAGTGAGATGATATCTGTAGAAGACTTGAAAAACATCATAATAACGACAATGCTAATATTTATTGAGCACTTCAAATACATCACATGTGGTCACAGGGACTTAATGACCAAACGAATGGACCTGGAGGCCTTTCCCAATTCAGCCTGACCTCGCATTTCCAGACTCCTTTTGTGATTTTCACTCCCTCCCCAGGCCAGATACAAGTCCTCAGCTACAGCCCCCCTGGCCCCCCTGGCCCTCCTTCCAGCCAGTTCACGCTCTGACCACGCTCCCCTCTCCCTAGGTTCAGCCAGTACCACCTTGGTCTACCGAACGCCTCCTCACCTTTCCGGGTGCAGTTCAAATGTCACCTGCTCTTTGAAGCCACCCCTGCCACCTCCAGTCAGCTGCACGCTCCTCCATGCTCCCACACACTTCCTCCCCACCCTCTGAATGATCATAATAAACAGGAGGACCACGCACTGGGTGGAAGCACTTTATTTGAGCTCATTCAACGGATGTAGGTATTGCAATGAACCCCATTTTAGGATGCAAAACTTAAGGCCCAGAAAAGCTAACTTGCCCAATGCCACACAGCCCAGCAACAGCCAAGCCAGGGCACAGGCCTTCCGACACAGAGCCAGCACCAGTAACCACTGCACTATCCCGCCTCTCCCCACAAGCCCATCTCCTCCAGTGGGCAAGGAGAGCCAGGGATTGCGCCTCGTGCATTTCAGCGACCCCGGGTCCCAGCAGCAGCTGGCACAAAGGCACATGCAAATGCCCCCTTCCCACCTCCCCCCACCCCCAGACAGCAAACCAGAGACTCTTTTAGGAAAAACCACTAATCCAGGAAAACTCACCCATGTGTCCTGGTCTCCTTTTCTTTCTGCCCGTGATTAGGAAACAGCTCTGAGTCCTGTCCAAGGGGCCCAGGACAGTCTCTTTGAAGTTGATGAATAATAATGAGCTTCTTCAAGTTTATTGAACTTAAAAAAAAACAGCTATTTTTCCCCCATGGAGAGGTCTGAAGCCTAATGGTAAAACAGAGACATAGTCTTTGTCATGAGATATTTTCCTGTTGAAAGGAAGAGAATTCACATTGTTGTACAGAAAAAACACAACAACATTGTAAATAAATTATATTCTAATTTTAAAAAGCATATATTAAAAAAGAGTAATAATAGAATTCAAAGGCAACCAGGCTTCCAGAAAGTTCCCTGTCAGGGCAGGTCCCAGAGCAAGTCTTAAGAGGGAGCTCATGAAGAAGGCGCCACTGGCTACAAAGGCATGCCCAAGCGGCAGCCTGGGTCCCCAGCCCAGCTCCGCACCTCTCAGCCAGCACGGGCGGGGGGGGAGGCCAGGAGTCCCAAGGAAAAAACATTTGAGAAATCTTTGGAGCTAGGAAGGCTGGAAGGTTGCCCAGCCAGTGCTTGTGCCTTTTTTCTTTTTCCAAGCCTAAATCAGGTGTTTCCAAGATTC